>NC_053417.1:16750205-16997705 GCF_016859285.1 Xiphias gladius | reverse complement strand
ACTGTATAGTCTCTGGGGCCGTATTGGGAAAAAATAAAACATGAAAAACACAACGATCCAGACAAAAAATTTGACAATAACAAGTCCCTATGTGGACAGGTGGTCTCTGTGTGTGACTGTACATAATATACTATGATATAATAAATATTTAAAAAAGTATGATTAGATACAGCAGCAATGTATTTAAAGAGAGTATGAGAAATATTGTAGAACATGAAAATTTAAAGGTAAGACTACATAAGAGTGATATCGACAACACATTCCAGCTCACTGCCTATGATGTTGAGATGTTATAAGCACAGTTTGCACTCTGTATATTGCGTTTGCTCAGCAGTCAGGTTGCACTGTTGCCTCTATCTCGCTCTCTTTCCCCTGCCCGCTCTCTGTCTCCATTTATCTCCGGGTCCATCAGGAACACAGCACGCTCCGAGGGTAAACACAAACAAACAGGGCCTTCCCTCATCGCTCCCTCTCCCCATCCATCCAGGAGAGTTTATGTGGGATGGAGAGATAGCATCTCTCCGCTCCATCGTCTCCATCGCGCCACGCTGCACTTCACAAACACAGAGAAAACACACATCGGAAATGTTCACTTCAAACCTTGAAACAGGCCTTTTATTTCTCTTTTATCTGTAATGGAGAGGCATCAGCGACGCTCAATACTTTGTTTAGAGACAGTGTGTTTTTTAAAACTGGGGTAAGTTAAAGAAGATAGACACATTTCAGGATTTTCATTCACTATTAGCTTGTTCCCATAGTCTGTAAACTTGAATGAAACCGTATATTAAACCTCTGGACCTGCACACATACTTGTAATTTTTTAAATCATGAAATAGGACCATAGAGGTGGATGCTGCACACACAACTTTTTTGACAGACAGATCTGTGTCTGCCTGGATCAGGCTATTTGGGTAAGTGGTTTGTGTGTGTGCAGGCCTGTGTGTGTGTGTGAAGCTGAGGATCATAGGTACACAGCTGCTGGAAATGTGCATTCTCTCACTCTCTGGTTGTTTATTTTAGTGATTATAATCCCTCCATCAAACCAAAAAGAGCCAGACTCCATAATGATCCTTCCCAAGGGCATTAGGTGATGATTGGTGCTGCAGAGGCAATTATCTTTCCACTTCTCCCCACTCTCTCTATCTGTCTATCGCTCTTGCCCTTTTTTTCCATTCTTTGTTTTCAGCCAGCAATATTCTCTTGTTACTAATAAAACTCACACAACACACAGATATGCTCTGACGCACACAGACGGACACAGATACTGTACATGGGCACACACGCCCAACACAGACACAGCTTTCTGGTTAGGTTTCACTTGGGGGTCCAGCAGTGGCAGCCCTATCTCAGTGGGGTGTGTGTGTATTAAAGTGTGTGCGTGCAAGCATGGGTTTCTGTCTATGGGGCGGGGTCAGGCCAGTACTTGTTGATTCTGGTGCATCGAATTACTGCCCGTCTGTCACATCCAATTACAGCTTTGGACTGCTGACGCACACAGCCTGCCTCTGTGAGTGTGTGCGGGTGTTTGTCACTCACCTCCAGCTGTGTCGTGCTGACGTGACGAGCCACAAGTATCCGCTTGTGATCTGGCTGGCTTGGAGCTATTTTCATCACGCTCAGTAATAATTCCATTAATCCTGTTTTAGTCAGTGTCACTGAATTAGTCAGTTAATTGGCCCTTTTTGGTCATTGATAGATTTTAAATCTTTTATTTCATCCATTTAATATAATATATATATTTAATACTTACCGTTGAATTTGAAGATACATCTTCAGAGATGTATTGATACCATTTTTTCATTTTTGATACCGTCACCACAATAGTATGTGCCGATACTAACCTAAACTCATTTTTCTGTATTAGAGGCTGTTAATAAGCCACTCATGTGCACCTTGCGTGTTCCTGGCACTGTCTCATAAAATTACTTTCCCCTTACTCTCTTCATTTTGATGTGCATTTAGCATCTCCTTTTTTGCCATCACAGTGGATTTCCCATGCGTGGGCCGTGGCACTGTCTAGCCTGGAGCTCTGCTTTATGCAGTACAAGGAATAGTCGCTCAGAGTACTGTCAGGTTTAATACTGGTATTAGACACACACACATTCATGTTGAGCGCTACACATCAGCTGTATACCTAGCTGATGCAATTGTTCCCAAGCATTTGAATTCACTAACTCACTTTTACAAACATGGAGCAGCCGTTTCCGAGACGACATTTCAGGTTTAGAGTGTGTAGCGAGGCTCAGTGAAACACTGAAACGTTTCAGCCAGGGAATTGTCATCCATCACAATTAAGTCCGTAGTTTTCTCCATTATCATTTTTTGCTTTGTTGCTGTCTGGAGAGTTTCCTACACATCTTCAATGCTCCCAACATCTGTTGTCTTAGACACACCTTATTGCCACTTTTTGCTTCTATTTTTTTTTATTCATTTGCTTGACACATGTACAATTGTGTTATCAAGTTACATTTACATTTCAGGGATTGATCCGGTGTTTTTGGCTAGTGTGAATGTGGTTACCGATCGTCTAATTGGTGCAACCCTAGTTTGCACCATCACAAATTTAGTCTGGCTGTTCTGCAACAATGATATAATTGAATTAACTGAACTCCTGTTTGAAAGTGTCTCCTTGTCCATGTAACTCAATGGCTTCTGTACTTCTCCCAGAAATGTGAGAATATGTGAACTTGAAAGTGAGTCAACTTTTTAGGAGTGAGAGAGAAAGTAAAAAAAACTGAGAGTAAGAGAATCCGGGGGTTTATTATTTCTGTCCAGTGTTTTCTTTCACAGTTCCATCACCCAGTGTGGAGAAGGATCCATTTCCTCCACTCACCATAGGTGTCAGAGAGGCCACACACAAACTCTCCATCTCTCCATCACTTATCACTCACTTACTCTCTTCTGTCTTAGCTGAATCTGTTTCTTCTGAGAAGAGTCTTATTCTTCTCTCACCACAGCTTTTGACTTACCCAAGTTTTTCCTTTGTTTCTGTTTTACATGGACTGGATTCCTTTTAGTAAAGGGACCAACGAATACACATTTTCTCAAATTATCTTTAGCCAGTAAAGTATTATTCCAGTGCAGAAACATTTGGTGATGAACTTCTAAAGCAGAGTATAGTTAAAGAAAAACACTTTCTCCCTGCCTTTTACTACTTTGCTTCCAACCCCCACCCCACCCGCCAACCCCCACCTCAGCTTCCTCTTTCAGCTTCCCAGGATGCCATGCAGGAGACAGCGGAGCGGATCAGGGAGTTGGAGATGGCACTGAGGGAGAGCATGAACACATCCGCTCATAGGGAGGCTCTCTGGGCGCAAGAGGAGGCTGCCCGTGTTCAGGCCCAGAGAGAGGTTTACCTGATGTTACACACACTGATGGAGGACTCCAGACCAGCATACACATATAAACACACTCATACATACAGATAGTCACATGCATCTCTACATAGCCACTTGGCCTTCCTTTTAAACTGAGTGCAGGTATCAGCACACCTAGGACTAGGAGGGACCTCTGAGAAAATTTTATGGACCTAACTGCACCCCCATGTGGAAAAGAGTGTAATTGTAGGCAGACTATGGTTAATGGGTGATCCTTAATCACTTCATTTGTACTGTAGCTCTCAACCAGCAAATATTATTATTACAAAATGGATAGTTGCCTTTTCCTTCCCGTCTCTTATTGTCTTTGATTCTTAATTCAGCTTTACTTCTCTAAATGTGCTTTTGTTTATTTTCTCTCTTGAGACTGAAATTTAAAACTGAATCAAAAAATTCCAGCGTCCTCCTTTCACTTTCTGTCTCTCGTTAAGTTTGCTTTTGCAAGCTTGAAAATGTAAGCATATGTTTGACTTATTGTGAGTTTATGTGCATGTAATCAGAATTCATTAACATAGCATTAGACTTTGGGCTTGCAGTCATGGAGTACAGGCTGCACTTTTAGTCTGTATGTCTTGCTATCTATCTGTCTTTCTGACTGCCAGCTGGTTGGTCTACATCTTTAAGTAGGTCCAAAAAAGTTTGTGTTATGTGTGTGCTTTCATATGTGTGTGTGAGCGTAGATGTGTCTGTGGTGGGAAGGAGAAACAGGGTGAGGCAGTGTGTTTCCTCCTGGTGTGAGTGTGCATTTGAATGAGAATGACCTTGCATTACTTAGGCATGCCACAAGTAATATGAGAGCAATCGGTGGTTAAAACAAGAACTAACATTTTTAGGCAGAATGGTGGCTGTATTGCTTCAAACACATATGTTCCTTCTCAATCACACACACACATTTAAGACAGAGGCCGATAGAGGAGAACTTAAAAGATGAAGAGAGGAGATTGGTGGAGAGAGCAGGAAAATAAGAGAAGGTCAAACTCAGTTTAGAAAATTCAGTGAGAGCCAATGCTAACTTTGGCTTATTTTTTTCCTCCTTTTCGCAATTTCTGTACTTTACACGCCTGACTTATAGTCAGCATGAATACTGTGTTTATCAAACAATATTCCAATCCACTGAGAAGTCTGAAAGAAAAGTGTATTTATGTCTGTGGGACCCTTTGGCATGCGTAGAAATTGATGATTCAGCTTTGACCTAAGTTTACCCGTGTTTAGCCAAAAAATCAGGGAAATCCTTTCCTAACTTGCGACACATTCACACTCATTGACCTCAATAACGTAATTGTCAAGTTATTTTTATTTCAAGTAAATCCAGACCCTACACAGGGGGAACATACTGGGCCAGCATGCAGTCATACTGGCTACTGAACATGACACTAGAATAGTTACATTCACACATTCGACACACGGAAAGATGCTGCTCATACACTGATGCTCAGTGGTAGATACTGTCAACACACTGAACTTTGTGAGCCAACACTACATCACCACATAGGGAGGCAGCGAGTCATCGTGCCATTAACGTAGCTTCACAGTCATCAGTCAACTGCTGTTCTTTCCTCAGACTTTGGAGAAAAAGAGTGTGTGTTGCGAGGGATGCTGGGGGAATAGAGAGAGGGACAGGTCCTTCTGAAACATCACCTGACCCTGGCACCATTTCAGAGCGCCCTGCCAAACTCACATTCTCACCCCCCCCCTTCCTTGATTTTCTTCTTTCTTCTCCCCTCTGTCCCAGAGTAATCAGTCTCATGATGTGTAATGCGCTGAAAGTCTTCCATCAGCCTGACCTGCTGAAATGGAGCATGGGTAATGCCCTGGGTCACTTTTCTTCACACCCCCGCTCTCTAAGTCTCTCAGTCTGCCGGTGCCTCTCTCTGTCTCTTGACTTTCTCCTGGCATCAATTCTGCTGTCCATCCGTTGTCCCGAGCCTCATTCTTTCTCATCTGCCTTCTTAAGTTGTCTCACCCAATTATCTCTCTACTCTCTCTCCTTTTCTCTCCAATTCTGTTCCTGTCTCTCTTCCTCTCTCCCTCTCTGCCCCTCTGTGGCGTTTGAACTAGGCCTTTGAACCAGCAACACCAACGTAAATGGACAAGAGGGATTTGGCCCTTACCTCTGAGCCCCCAATCAGCTTAGCAACTAAAGGGGCTTTGGGCCAGTCTTAGCGAGCCTTAGGCTGGCTGGGGGGGCTTTGCCTTGAAGTTGAGCTAAATTAGCACGCACAGGCTCAGCGCTAAGCTGATTAGGTCCCTAATTTCACTAAAATGCATTGTATTCCTTATTAATGATGTGATTGTGAAGCGAGGGTTAGCCTGGGTGGTGGACTAATGGGGAACTGGGAGGCGAGCAGTTGGCACATAAGGGTTGATGGACATATGGTGGGTGTAAATGGTGTTGTGTGTGTGTGTGACCCTTGGCTTTCAAGATGAAAAGATTGGCTTTGGATTCTTTTAATCCTGAAAGAAGACATCAAACATTAAACGTGGCGTGATTTTGGACATTTGGATGTCTTGATGATATTGGGTATATTAGCTGCTGGACACTTCAGAGGTGAGTTGTTGTTGGCAGGGATACAGGGTGTATTTTATTTGAAACAATGCCTTGTTACATTTCCAGGAAGTTATGACTCAAAGTTCACACTTTCCCACCATTTCGAATTTCTTTATTTCCCACTAGCTTTGCTTTCACTCTTTCTTCTCCATATGTGATATTCATGAACAGTCAGTGAGCACATTATCTGACATCTGTGAAACACACCTAGAAAACCGGCGGAGATGGAGACTGTCCTGAAAATGTGTGAACGATTTGGCCCCTTCATAAAAGAGGCCCATTCTTTTTTTCATGTCCTACCCCATGGAGTGCTTTCCTCTTATACTCCTTTTCTCTCTGTTTTTTTCTTTGCTTCTCATTTACTTTCATTCCCTTTGTTTGCTTGAGATCCAACACTCCAGAATTCATTGTTTGACTATCTTTTATCACAAATCTGCAAATCATCAGAATTGACTAAAAATAAATTCTTATTCTCTTTGTCTTCCATTTACATCAACCTAACAGTCCTGCCTGGTACTGGATCCTGTTGTGAAGTACTTGTTGTTAGACAATTAGACACTTCCTGTCTTGGGATAATGACGCCCTGAGGTCACATCCTGTCTATCAGGCCACTCAGGTTGGACACGCAGCTTTTGCATTGCTGGAGGGCATATGTGTGCAAGAGGGAGGACATGTAGTTGAGGGGTTGAGCATTAATCTCACCTTCTCTAAAGTAGAACCACACTTGAGAGTGAGATAAACTAAGTGGAGAAAGGTGGACCCTTGTTTTCAATGCAGGGGTCAGTGGACATGTCTTTCAACTAACCTTTGAACCATTGTAGTTTCACCTGCTCCTTGTTGTCTATCTTTTCATGTTCAGGCAGTCATCTCACCTCATTTTAGCATTCCAACACACGCACCCTCTGAAATACACAAGAATAGACTAATACAATTGCACTTCAGTGTGTACCTTATGGCCTCACTCTACCATTCCATGTTTGTGTGTCAGACTGGGCATTCATAAGTGTAAAATAGATCTTGCATGTCAGATTTTAGAAAGATATTTTTTAAAGATACAATTTAATCAACACTTCTTACCTTTGGAAACAGAGCCATGTTCATTAGTATGCCGGTATGTTTTCATTCAGTTTATATTTCTTTGTATATATGTTTGTCCATCAATAGCTGGAGGAGCTGATGGGAGCTTTGGAGAAGACGCGACAAGAGCTGGACGCCACCAAACTCCATCTGTCCTCCACTCAGCAGTCCCTGCATGAAAGAGATGGACACCTCAACAGTCTGCGCCAGGAGAGACGCAGACAGCTGGAGGAGATTCTGGAGATGAAGTTAGTCTCACACTCACCTACAGTATCCGTCTGTATATATAATAGTTACAGTATATCTGCATAGTATTTACATCTATCTGTCTATCTATCTATCTATCTATCTATCTAACTTAAGTATTTTCACTCTGGATCAGTATAGGCCACACAGAATAATAATCACATATGCTATATCCTGTACCTTCATGGCTAATCAGTGAAAGAAAGACTTTGACTCAGCACTCAGTAATGTGAATTAATTAAGCTGCAATCAGTAGAGAAATAAGCATACTTAGTGTGTAATACAGAGCAAGCGGTGTTGCTAACTGCAGTAAGATCTACAATCAGGGAAAATGAACCACAAGTGTTAGTGGTATTGACTGCACACCCGCCCCACAAAAGTATATGATCATGGTTCTTATTTTAACATTGGCATGATTCACTCAGTGTTTTATAAGGAGCATTTCCATTTACCTGCACAGCAGCTTTGTTGCTGCAGCAGAAACCTGTGTTGAATAGTGAATTAGGCACATTTATCCACTCACCTGTTCACATGTGCATTTCTATATGACTGTTATATAGACATCAGTGCTGAGGTGCGTTTTGAAGAAGGATGAGCCGTTGTCTATAGCTGCCTTGCGAAAAGTTACATTTATTGAGGACAGGTGGTGCAGCCTTAGACAGCAGGTCAGAAAAATATGTGTGCAGCTGTTTTTTTCATGTGGGCGTCTGCGTGTGACGGAGAGAGAGTTAGAGGAAGGAGGAAACCAAAAAAAAAAAAAAAAAAAAGTGAGAGACTGGCTGCATTTCCATGTTTGAGTGCGTGTCAGTGGGTATGTATAAATGTGTGAGCGAGTTCAGTGATCTGTCAGTGGAGCGGCTACATGTGTGTTTGCTTTGAGCTCTCTGATTGAAGGAGCATGGAGCCACATGTCTGGTTGTCATGTGCCACAAAGAAATGCCTTTAATGTCAGCCCCTCAGTGCAGTACAAAAGGGAAGGCTGGCACATATGTATTGAAAACACAACTTTTAAAATCCATTATGCCTCACAAGCCCCTCTGATCACACTAACTCTAAAAGAATGTGTGTATGTGTCTGTGTCTGCCTACAGGATATGTATGTGTGAAGTTTGCTAGAGACCGAAAAAGACAGTGCCCTTTACTGTATATAGGCGCGCACACACACACACACACACACACACACACACACACACACACACACACGCACGCACACACACATCTTCCTGTCTGTTCCAATTTCCACCATCCAAACATTACCAGGGATGTTTAGGAGAGGAAATGTATTACATATGATAAAGACACAATCCGTGCTTCTAGGAATGTATGTGAAATTGGGAAAGCGCTCATGGACGTGACATGAGAATGATACTTTTGTACTTGATGGGCAGTAGCCATAAATCATTATTATATTACCATTAAAAAGATGTCTGAGAAAGAAAGTTGGTGTGATGGCTGGTTGACGTAAACACCAACAAAGTAGATGGCATTCTTTTCTTTTGTGTTCGAGACTTTGACCGAATACAAGTCACCACTGGTAAGAGCTAATGGAGGGGGCAGAGGGGGCATGAGTGTGTGTGTGGTCTCTTGTGCATTGGACTCTGTGTGTGTCTATGTGTACGAAGAGTTTGGAGGCTGGGTTTGGGGTCACTGGTGATGAGGATTAAAGGACTGTTGTATTGCAAGGGGCGAAGCTTCGTGAGACTGCCTTACATCTGAACAAGCCACAAAGATACGCATGCAGAATGTACACAACCTCAATGGAACTCACATATAATCACTCATTTCTGCAGACGTGCACATACTTATACAAACTTTGGCTTTCTCCTTTAAAAGGGGCCATATTCCCACAGCACAGCTCTGGTCCAAGTTAGCAGGGAGAAAACTAAACAGGAAAGATAGGGCAGAGAAAGAGAGGTAACAAGAGAGAAAGAAAGAGGGAATTAGGGTGAAAGCAAGAAAAAATGAGACAGAGAGAGAGAATGAGAGGGAGGTGAGGATGGAATGAAGGGACTATACAAACTGAAGTATTTCAAATCTTAGAAATCATGAGAGAAGTTTGATTGCATGCCAAGTTTCTCCTTCTCTCCGCTGTAATGTGGCATTTGTCAAGAAGACCAGCTGAAGCAAACCATGTGAGGCACGTTCCCCAGTGAACTGGGGAGCTCTCTGTGTGTTTTTAATGTGTGTGTGTGTGTGTGTGTGTGTGTGTGTGTGTGTGTGTGTGTGTGTGTGTGTGTGTGTGTGTGTGTGTGTGTGTGTGTGTGTGTGTGTGTGTGTGTGTGTGTGTGTAGCTAGAGGGAGAGAGAGAGAGAGAGAGAGAGCGAGAGCGAGAGCAGACTCCTGGCTTTTCAACACTGTTAATGAAAGAGACAAGAGGGGAAAAAATCATTTTCAATATCCTCTCATTGCATGCTGGGTTTCCTAGCTCGTATTGTTTGTGTGTGTGTGTGTGTGTGTGTGTGTGTGTGTGTGTGTGTGTGTGTGTGTGTGTGTGTGTGTGTGTGTGTGTGTGTGTGTGTGTGTGTGTGAGAGAGAGAGAGAGAGAGAAGGAGAATTTTCATATTTGCCTTTTTCAGATATAGAGCTGAATGCTTGATGTGTAAGGAGGGGTGCAGGGTATGCTCTGTCACCCCACACCAGATTGAGTTTCCACCATACTGTACACTATTCACATTCACACACACACAGACACAGATGGCCTCCAGAGGAGCTAGTCATTAAATGAGTCTAGGGTCACGGGTGTAGGTGCACAACAGAGAAATTATGTGTTTGGACATTTTGAATAGCTAGTCATTGAGATGTTTCCATAGTCTGAATGGGATAATGCTACATGCCACAACATCGCAGTGGCTTACTGAACCTGATCCTCCTGTAGACTCTGGGAATGTAGCTGATATTATCTCTGTTTACATTTTAGTGATGGAAAATGATGATAGGGCAAAGTAAAGGTAGCGGCAGCTTTTAGGCAGGCACATAAAGAGATGCAGAGTTGAAAAAGTGGAAATTTTTAGAGGTAGAGAAGGTAGTGCATTGACAATTTGAGGGGGGGATCATGCACACATTAGTAGGCTCTATGGACTCTGCAAGACAGTTAAAGCAGGAAAAGAAAGAAGCTGTAGCAGAGAGTTAGGGAGGAAATAGTAAATGATGTGGAAAAAAAGATGATAGAGTGTAAGAGTAATTGATGGAGGGTGTAATGGATGGCGGAAGGTAGGAGGAGAATGATGGAGGGAGTGGTGGAAGAACGAACAGGGAGAAGATGGAGTAGAGCTGTGAGTGGTGGTAGGGAGTAGAGTGTGGTTAGCAGAAAAACGGCCAAGAAAGGGAGACAAACCGGTGAAAGTACAATAACTAAACACAACACACCATCTATCAGCAAACACCTGCACCACATGAGACAATACGGAATGTTCTCATACACCTGTCAATTTACATTTTTAATTTCAAGTAAGGAAGTCGAAATGGAAGTGCAAGAAATTAAAAGTAGCAAAAAAAGATGTTAATTTTAGGCTGAGTTGGAGAAGTTGATGTATTGATAAAAGAGAAGATAATTACAGGATTTATGCATAAATATGTTCACAGCTATGCGTATATGTATATGAATGTGTATATAATATTACTTTCAATTACTTTTATCTTTATTATCACGTGAAATGTTTGTAGTATTTGTTTTTCTCCTTTGGACCCAAGGAAGAGTAGCTGGTAACAGCTAATGGGGATGCAAATACATAAATAAATATAAAGATACTAAAGGGCAAAGGAAATTGATTTTTTTTTTTAAATTAATTACGACGTCACTGAAGGTCCCTGCTCTTGCTTCCTCTTTGTTTGTTTTGTTATATGTATTTACCTTACCAAAATGCCCTAAATAACATGTCGGACAAAAATACCTCAGAAACAAAGAAAACGAATTCCTCAGTGTAACATAAACACAGGAGCTCTGTCGATTACACACTCTTTATATGCCCTCCAGTGCCCTTGCCGTGAATGTTTGCTTATCAGTAGTTCATACAACATACTACATGCCATTCTTAAAAAGCAAAACATCAACTTGAGTAATGCTCACTTTTTATTATCATATCATTAACTCAAAACCCTCACGCAAAGACAAATGAGCTAGTCTTCCTGATGGAAATGTAATAAGCCCTAACCTGTAACCCCTGAAATTCACTACTGTCCATGAAGTGTGTTCATCTATCTGTTTGTTGGCTAGTTACAGTAACCCATGGCATAATGAAGCTTAGAGCAGAAGCGACGTTATGACTTTCAAATCCCCAACGTAGACATCCTGTCTGCACAGCGCCATTGCCATGGTTACGCTGACTAAACACACAGAGAGACCAGCTGTACTGGCAAGGTCATGTCCCCGCTCACTGATCTCTCCGAGGGGCCAGGACACACACACACCCTCACAAATCTACACACAGATGCACACACATACACAGCATGTGCACTCACGCACTTATTGAAACACATTCACACTGAAAAAGTATATTTACACACTCATATATGCAACTGAACAGCATTGTGTTCACTTGTATGGTTTTGAAATTACATTCACATATACTTGCAAAATCCTCAAAATCTCATGTATAGCTACAAGCACGCAGAATCGTATGCAAGGAATTCTAGTATATGCACATTCACACAGCCACATGCACACAAGTATGGTCTTGCCATTGTTGTGATAGGTAATGATGAGACATAGAGGGTCGGTGCAGTGTGTGAATGGGATTCTCTGTATTGCAGTGATGAGGAGGGGCTGACCATACATCACCTTCCTCTTTCTCCAAACCAGTTTGTATGTGTGTCGCCTCGTGGGAACTTGGGGCCATTCATCATGTCTGTCTGTTCTCCTGTGCCCTCTGACATGCGTGTTTACCTTCGACATGTGTGTCGGCTGTTGGGCCTGTAGGTGTGTTATTATGCCACGGCCTAGGCATGCTCCAACCTACTCCTCTTTCTTTGAGGTTTTGTCAATGGAGGGCTACATCACATGGAAATCCCTGCTCCTAAGTCCTTGTCCAGTACAGTACAGTAATGACGGACTTCTATCTGGGTCCCATACAGTAAGCTTCAAGATTGGAGAGAACAGTCCAAAGATACACGTGTGAAGTTTGCTTAGCACAGTCAGTTTTTGAACTGGATATTGCACTGTTCAGCTAATGCAACTGGAAGTTAAGTGCCTTAAATTTAAATTCCATTTTTTCCAGACCATGTTATTCTCTTGGACTGGATTCTGCAACCGTCATGTCTTGAACTCACTTCTCTCAGGGTTTGGCTGTTCTAGCATTAATTATGGTTATTTTTTTATCACTACTTATTAATATTTTATTGGCACTTATATCCACATAGTATTTTTGGCAAGCAGTGGCCCACCCAGTAAAAATGAATTGAAGTTTTGCATCCTGTACAGTATGTAAACCCTGACTTAAGTTTTCTAAACCCGGCACTAGGATGTATACACACTCTGTGTGCCTACAGTATGGTAACTGCTGGGTTGCTGACATAGTGGAGTGTCCTTGTGAGCCATGGAATGGCTGGGTGAAGTGACATTGCCTCTTAAAATCCATGTATGAGTGACTGGCAGGCTTGAGCTGTCTTATGAAGCTGATGATGGACTGAAAGATACGTTGACGCTCAAAAGACCTAATGTCCTAATCTGAAGACTGACATTGTGAAGATGAGGCAAATGAGACAAGAAAAAAAAAAGGAATGCAGTGATTGACAACCAGAGAGGAGGATAGGTAGGCCATGTCAAGGAAGCAGTGGGAAGATGTTGCATGTGGAAACTCCTTCCACCTTCATATTGAGTCACAGTTTGTTCCACTAGAATAAAATCATTCTTTCAGTCTCTCTTAGGTTTACTTCATCACTCTGTTAACACTGACCTCCTTAACTTCCTCTGAGTATTAAATGGTCTACCTCCCTCTCTTTTTTATCTGTTTTTCCCCTTTTGTCTTGTTCTGTCTCTGGACGGGTGGAAGAAGGCCTGGAATTTATCACACATACCTAATAATTACTATCACAGGAAATGGTCCTGAGGAAGTAGGTGCACTAGCCTTGCTAATTAGTGTCAGTCGCAAACACACGTGCACGTACACATACTTGTACGCACACAAACACACACACGCACACACACACACACACATACACAAAGGTAATTAGTGTCATTTGGCTGGTGTAGAAGTCTTGGGAAAGCCCAATCTGATTGGCCTTAGGGAGACTAACACCCCCAAGTTTACCCGCTTGTATAAATCTCAAGACTAATTGATTGGAAGTTCTGTTGTTGCGTGTGTGTGTGTGTGTGTGTGTGTGTGTGTGTGTGTGTGTGTGTGTGTGTGTGTGTGTGTGTGTGTGTGTGTGTGTGTGTGTTTGTGAGTGTGTGTGTGTGTGTGTGTGTGTGTGAGCTTTAAGTGTGTGAGCTTTAAGTGTGTGAGCTTTAAGTGTGTGCATGAATGGGCAATTGATTAGGTGGGCCCTGCAGCCATAAAGAGACAGCCTAGGGCACAGCACCCAGAGGTGACCAGTGATGGCCTCCTTAACAGCAGTGCTGCCCTCAGGGTCACCAAAGGAATGAGGGGAGGGAGGGGGTCAAGTGAGGGGGTACTTACAGTGTAGATAGATATGGTCATGCCACTAAAGCAAATCTGAATTCGAATTTAGTTATATATACAAAGATATGCAGACGGACATTAGCACAGTTGGAGATGGAGGAAGGGGTTAATTGAAAGTGCAAAGACAGTGTGCTGCCCTGAGAGATGTAGAAATAAGAAGGGGTGGGTTATTATAAATGCAGCTGCATGTAATATGTCGTTGGATGTGTTGTGTTGTAAAACAGCCATTAAAACGGTGGCTTAGTGAGAGGCCCTCATGGTTTACCATTATGGGCACATGAAATGCTGATGTACCCACACAAGTGAGTCAGTGGGGCTTACTGGCATATATTCACACACTGTAAACACCTCCAAGTCTCTGTGGTTGGCACACACACCTGAGCTTTGGCTCCTGTTTTTCTCTTCTGTGGCTACTCTGGCTACATTTGTCTGTCTTTATCTGGGTGTAAGTGTGTCTCTGTATTTATCTGCCTGTGTCTGCAACCTTCTCCCTCTTCATTTCTCACATTGTACACATCAAATTAGAAATTCTTTAACGGCAGAACTTTGAGAACTATTTCTGCATCTCTCTGCAGTTTTACTTCTCCCCATTCTCCCCTAGATTTCATCAATCAGAGTAACATATTGTTACATAAAAACTTCAATAGGAGCTTAGTCTTTCTGACTCTTTGTTTGTTTGACTGGAATTTATTGGCCCAGCACATCTCTCAGTCATACTGAGATGGTTCCCAGGAGGTTTTAATAGAGAACAATAGTAGAACGGACTCCTTTCCAGCACTGGGCTGCTCCAACGTTACAGACCAGTCAACGTACACCACAGCAGCCCCTGGCACTTCTGGATTGTGTGTGTATGTCTGATCTGGTTAATTCAGGGATGTAGACCCAAACTGTAATTATCATTATGTACTTCTCGGCAGTGGCAGGAAACAGCCCAAGCAAGTTTGGATGAGCATGTGTATCCTCACTGATGTGCACTGAATGTGTTTATGTGCAAAGAACAACATGTGCATACATGAATATGTCTATGTGTGTGTGTGTGTGTGTGTGTGTGTGTGTGTGTGTGTGTGTGTGTGTGTGTGTGTGTGTGTGTGCGTGCATGCATGCATATGTGCACATAGCAGCAATGATGTCAAGAACATGAGAGCTATTAGCTATGAAAGATAAGCAGATTGTGCCAATGGCTATTTGATGATTTTTCCTGCTCTTGTTTTGGCTCTGCTTTTGTTCATTTGGCCTCTGCTAAATGGAGACATATTGGAAACATGACTTCTCTCGGGGCTGGTGGGTATCCAAAGTTTAGGACTGGAAAGGAGAAGAGAAAAGAAGAAATGAGAGAAAAGTGGGAGAAGAGGAAATGAAAGGAGAAGGGTGGAAAGGGAATGAGAAGAGAATAAAAATAACATCAGGAGAGGATGAAGGGTTCACTGGAGTTAAGCTCACCACTAGGGATTTCAAATCTCATAAAAACAAAAACTACATTTGTCTTATTTGTTTGTGGAGAGAAATTACCATTCACAAGCATCACAGAAACTGTTAACTTTCACAATTCTGCAATGAAAGTTTTTTCTTATTTTTATGATAACAGAGTTGATGTCCAAGAAAAAGCAAAGAAATTCCCACTGAAAAAAGAGAAGGAAAGAGAAAAAAAACACAAAACTAAAACCCAAAGTCTATTTGGAGCGAGCGTCACATCTATTCAAGATGGCAACCACAGTTTAATCTGTGTAGTCCTTCATCTTTAAAGCAAGCATCAATAAGACAGAGAAGGCCTTTATGTGGGCGAACAGACTATGTTGAGACAGGACTGGTCACCACTAAACAAACAAGACAGGAATCCTCAGAGACAAGAATTGGCCACAGGGAGTGTGAGCAAAGACAATGGCATGATTTTCAGGCCATAGATGAAACACAGAATATAGACAGTGTGTGTATGCATGATTGAAAATGTGGGTAATTTAAGTCAGGATCAGAGAACTGTAAAATATGTTGTTGTGTGTTTTTGGTGTGTCCTTTTAACATGCAATATTCAAAGCTTGAACAAGACAGCATGTATGTACTGTAACCGATTAAATATGTATACATTTCTGTTATTATGAAGTATTAGGGGTTGGAGAGAACATGAGGTTAACATTACTCTTACAGAGGTTGTGGTGTGTTTCCTTTCATTTCCGTGTGTATTCATGCTTAACCTGTAGAATCCATTGATGCACACAATTTTTTCATAACTTAGTTAAACTGGAATGTACAAACGTCATACACACAGTGCAGGAATCACCAGAATTTACTAGACATACAGTATAAAAAAAGCGCTCCCTATAACTTCAGATCTTGCCTCATCCATTGTTACAGTGTGAACAGGGACTGCAAGTAGTTAAAACAGCATACCTTTAAGAAACCTTTAAAAAAAAAGTGGGGTTCATGTGTAACGTACATCTAAATTGTTGAATTAATGGCAGCATTTTACTTTCTATACAAATATTATAAGCTGATGCACTGGATCAAAAACTGTGATTGTGAAAGAGCGAAAAGATCCTGCACACTGTTGATCAATGTACTTTATTACCTCTGCCAAGGATGTTATGTATTCACCCGTGTCTGTTTGTTTGTTGGGAAGAACCCGTTAAATTTCGGGGCACACATTTTTGAGTCGGATCATTTCCTATGAATTACAATTTTTTTCTCTGCAGTCTGGTGTATGTTGTTTCACAATGGCTTTGGTGGAGGTCTGCACTCTACTGAGCGCATTTTCTAGTTTACAATGTGTCTGTCTTCAGACCTTAATCAGGTCAAAGAGCTTTACCTGATGAATGTTAAATGTAAAAGTGACCAACAGTGGGCCGGATCTTTTGGTTGACTTGATATACAAATGGAAGTAAGAAAAAGAAAATAAGAGGAAAAAACGAACTAAGCAGGTGCACTTAAATGCGTGTCACTAAAATATACAGTCCTCACGCATGATATCATTACAATGTGAAATCAGAAAAGAAATAACAAAAGTAAAACCCCTGTTTTTGGCTGGACTGCAACAGTGCGGCCAGCCCTATAAACACGAATGTCCATGACTGAGTGAGTGAGTGAATGAGTGAGTGAGTGAGTGTGTGTTAGAGTTCAACCACTGGTCAGCTGAATGCCGCATGACTGAGTATTGACGTTACACCAGTGGAGTTTCCGCATTCGCGGTTGCTCTTTCAAAATGAATTGGCGAAAAGAGTTTCAGGGGGGTGATTACAGGCAGTGTTGCCAACTTAGCACCTTTGTCACTAGTTTCACCGACTTTTTATGCCCCTTTAGCAACTTTTCTTCACAAACGCACCTGACAGCAACTCTTGGGACTTTTTGGACAAACCTTAGCTACTTTCTGTAAAAGAGAGTCACCAGTATGCTCACCTCTCTATGCGTCTCATTCAGTTGACCGCCAGGCAGCATAGACGTGAATGAGTTTCTAACCTTCTCTCTGAGTGATCATTTCACAATTAAATACAGCGGAATAATTGTCTTAAACTTAAGTGTATGGTGATTTTGTTGGGCGAAGTCGCATTTATTAAATCAGGATTTTAGCAGTGCAGAGCAGCATCCTGGAAATGGCTTGGAAGCGACTGCTGGTTAGCATGTAGACTTAATGGACCGCGATTCAGTCACTATTTCATACTTGTTCCGTTGTCTGACAACAGAAACAGATAAAACATGTAAATGAGAACAGCTTTATTGGGAATTTGGCTGTATTAGAATAATGTATATGTGAGCACAGAGAGTAGGAGAGAAGCAAACAGATAAAGGGTAGTCCAGGCATATACTAAGTTTTGACCTAGTCTTGTTTCATTTTCTTTCTTACTCTCCCTCTACCTCCGTCACACACACAAACACACACACATACACACTCACAGTAGCGTGCACTGACATATCTGACATGTCTCTGGTTCATTGTAGCTATGGGTCTCTGGGTTCAGCATTTGAAACTGAAATCAAATGTGTGTGTTTGGCCTTGGGTTACACACTCGATTGAATTAGAGAAATGATGTGCATGTGAACACGCGCTTAGTTACTCACACACACACACACACACACACACACACACACACACACATACACACACACACACACACACACACGGCCTCACAGGGACACAGATCTCTATTAAGTTAAAAAAAGAGAGTTGAGTGTCTTCTTCCATTGCAAGAGCTTTTATGTGATAAGATCAGCTTGGGGTGCTCTCCTATGCAGGATTCCTGAGCACATCAAACAACAGTAAACCACATCACAGAGGCAGGAAGAGCTCAGCTCCATTAGCCAGCCCATAAAGAACATGTGTGTGTGTAACAGGAGAGCTACGCTCGCCACTACAAAAGGTTTACACACATAGGACAAACATAGAGAGGTATGCACTCCCTTGAAATACTCACAAATTGATGAGCATTTCATTGCAAGTGCACATACGTATGTCGGCACTCAAAAACATTGCTGTGTGTGTTTGTGGTGCAAGTAGGCAACAAGGACAGTGTCATTGTTCTTGTACGATACATATATATGCACATATTCACAGAAATACACATACACTCACACACACATGTAGAGTCCATCATTGTGGCTTTTTCAACAATATCTGAGCAAATTCTGCATTTCATTCATTCTGATTCAAGCTTAAAGTAATGGTTTGGTTTAAAAAAGTGGCACACAGGCTTGGCTGCAATAATGGCCTAGTTACTCGGTGAAATGAAAAAACAAGAATTCAGGTATCTGTTCGCTGGGCAGATGGCAATAATTAGTTTTATTAGTAAGCAACTGGGACAGACGTAGCCCCAAAACACAAATATGCACTCCCTACCCCAACAACCTCTCTACAACTGCAACACTGCTCCATCTCTCCATCCTGTCTTGCTTCACTTTTTGCAGAAACAGAGGTCCCCTTATGAGGTGTTTAGTGACAAAAGGCTGAAGAGACACCCAAATACGGCAAGAGAGAGACGGAAAGACAAAGAGAGTGAACGAGAGGGTGAGGGTGGGGGGTGAATCAGTGAAGGTCTGATTGGAAACAGATCTTCACTGTGTCTGCTTTCCAAGCCACAGGAAGTGAGATATCACCCTCTGCTCAGGCTCCAGAGGATCTGATTCTAACTGGATGCCCATCAGTCACTGTGACTGGCTTTGCTCTGCCACAACAGGGTGTCTTAATCATCTACTGTGCAGAAGTGAGTTAAGAACCAAACTGAGAAATAAGAATTAAAAAATTTGGTTTAAACTTTGTCAAACAATAGTACAGGCAGGAGAGTAAATAGCTGTATCCTCACCATGTGGATTGAGACAAATTTGTCCCAATGACGGAATGAAATGGAGACACAGGGCCCACCCGCTCTCTGCTAAACCATCCTAATGTGTATTAATCGAGGGGATTAGGCTGCCTGCTAGTATTACATGCATTCTTGTGCCAGTCAGAGTTGTTCTGCCCACTGAGGTTGTTTAATGCTGAAGATGACATACACACAAACAGTATTATTGCCACTGATGCCACACAGGATGCCGGCACAGAGGGAGCATGCAAACGTTGCTGAGACTGATATGTGAGTGTGTGTGTCGTGGATGGCGGCTCATGGTAGCAGAGACTAGTGGATGGTGAGTGGGAAACGGAGGGTGTTCAGAGAAGAGTTATGCACTATGGCAGGCCCTAATTGCTTGCGGCTCCTGTTGTGTGTTTAGCTTTGTTTGAGCATGTCCAATATAACCAGTCACGGGGGAGCCTCTGCCAGAGCAAACACACACACACAAACACAGTGCTGAACCATAGAGGCAGCTTTTATGGTGTTGAAGACTTCAGTAACATGACACCTAGGGCAAACACTGAGTAATAAAGCAATTGCGGGACATTGTTTAGATCCTCCTCCTGGCATGGTTTGTTTATCAGACTCAGAGTGTCTCAGTTTCGTGACATTCAGTGTCCTGACATGTCACTTTGGGAGCCTGGTGCACAATAAACATATGCGCATGCACACAGAAACATTGGCATAAACAATACACACGCAGAATAAACACTAAATCCATTCAAACGCATTCACACAGAAGCACAAGCCTACATGTATCTGCACGCACGCCACACTGCAGACATCTTGACATGTCAGTGTGTTTCGTGCCAGTGTTTCCCAAAACCTCTAAGCAGCTTGCTGGTATGTCTGACTGCATGACTGCAGATAAAAGAGCAATAAACATTTTTTTCTTGCTTGCTAACTCATATTCCTCACGTGCTCCTCACCTCCTTTTAAAGTTGATGTTCTGTGACACAGACAGATTTTCATGTCAAAATGTTTGTACGTGTGTCTCTACCCTTCCCAGCAGAGTCCATTTTGGATCTTCTGGAGCTCTGAGGTGGTCTCCGGCCCATCCTCTGCACAAGTATGGGAGCTGTTTTTTAATGCATGCCATGCCATCACAGTGTAGTTGTAAAATGATCCAGTATTTTTTGAGTTGTGAGTGTTGAAGGCTGTTTTTTATCAATTGTTTTTCAAAATCTGATTATCTTTCACTTTCTCTGTAATATTCCCTATCCCAGTAGGTTTCTCCTTCAAAGTCCAGGAAACACAAAAACACACCAGAATTCTCTCTGTTGTATCTAACAGTGGCAGGAGACCTAAAAACAACACCATGTTCAAGATATTTACATCTTACACACACCTAAACAAATCATCACAAGACAAAGAGGGGGCCAGACAAAGCAGGGGCCAGAGGAGGTCCAGGACTGTGTCTTTACACTCTAGTCAGATTCAGTGTTAGATTGTGCTCAGAGTCAGGATGGGAAGACATCCTGTATATAGGTAAGTCATGTGCTGTAACTGTATGATCAGTCAATTAAAGTTAAAGGCACACTGGGAACCACCTGCAGCACCTGCTTATACCGTAGCATAAGCTTGCAGTCTGTAAGTGTTTAGGTCAGAATTGTAAAGAATTCCACAGGAAGTCATTTTGTTACTTGCGAAATGGTATTATAGTGTTTGTCTGCTTCTAATAGTCGGCGATAGAGAATACAGTCCAATCCTGTACATTTGAATTTATCGTCAATTATTGTTATTGATGATTATTTGTAGATCTGTATGAGGAAATTGATGTTGAGTTCAATCTGGGACCCATACGTCAGCAAAATGAGATGAAGTTTGAATCTTCTCTTCCATATGTGGGGTACACCTGTGAAGATGTAATGTTGTGAGTCATAGCTGAATGTTATTCACAAATGGGACTGATGTAAGGTCAGCAAGGGTTTCCTGGTCAGTCTAAAGTTTTGTTTGTGTGTGTGTGTGTGTGTGTGTGTGTGTGTGTGTGTGTGTGTGTGTGTGTGTGTGTGTGTGTGTGTGTGTGTGTGTGTATGTTGTGTGTGAGAGAGAGAGAGAGTGAAAAAGAGACTGTGCAAATGTGAGCGTACATGCGGAACTTGTTTAGTTAATGAACCCACTCTCACCTACACCTCTCCAATGACACTGGGGCGCATCGGCGTCTTTACACAAAACAAAACATCGTAATACTCTGTAATACCTGCCTGGTCACAGCATGCGCACACACACACACTCATGCACATGGAGGCAGATGCATCAAGCCCTGTCATTCTTCTGCATATAAACACAACCACATTTTGACTTTGTTTCTACATTTTGCATTTATGTATCAATTTTAAGAACTCTGACATACAGTGTATTTAGTGCAGCATTATAACAAACTTAAATTCCTTCCGTAAACTCTGAGCGTCAAATTCAAGTGACCACAGAATGATCATTTAAGAATTAAGAACTGGCAAAAGAAATTAAACAATTTGTTAACGCACGTACACACTCTTGTATGTAACCATAGCCAGCAAAAGCACTGAGTGGAAGCCATTGTTAAAATAACTGTGATGTAATCTACCAAGAGAGCTGGCTTGGCTGTGTATGTGTTTGTTATCTATCTGGAAATCAGTGAGTCTTTCAGCAGCACCTGATTGCACACCACCACTGGTCTCTTTATTAAAAACCAGATGTATTCTGGAATCCATGCACAGGTGTGGGCGGGTCGGCTGAGCCATTATCACAGTTCAAATCAGTCTACGTTTATTTGTGTGTGTGTTGTCTTTGGATCGGTTTATATTTTGATGCAAGTTTGTGAGAAAAAGCAGACCGCAGAAACAACATAACAAGGACTAAAGGAAACTGTACTCAGTCCAGTAAGAAAACCAGAGGCAGGGAGCAGAAAGGTCAAAGAGCAAGTGTACTTTTTTGCCGCAGTGATGACAGGGCACACACTTCTGCTGCCATTATGACAAGAGCTCGAGTTGTTTGAATGTGTCTCCTCACACGAAGCTTATTCTCAACTATGCTTGACAAGTAAGGGTATTTTTCTATTGGGAATTCACACCAACTGCCGAACAAGCACATGCAATGACACAACAGGTTCAATGTACCAGAGGCATGATCTGTCTACACTAGCTTCAACGTACAAATTACCCAGATTATAGAGCGGTGTGGGTCTATATGTCTGTCTGTGTGTGTGTGCGCGTGTGGTCTTGCATCTACCTGTGTTCAGCTCAGTGTGTTTTTTAATGCTGGAAGCCACAACTGTAAATTTATCTGAGTGTTTGTCTGTGAATGTGCTCAGATATGTGTGAACTTCCCAATGTGTGTATTACTGTGTGTATTGACAGGGAAATAATAGTGAGGTTTTTTTTATCAGAAGGCAAAGTAGTAATCATGTCACTCTTTGATCTTATGATCCTCACTGATCTGTCTAAATATACAGCAGACCTGTCCAGGCCTTGCAACAGCTCCTCTAATCAGCACCCTCACCCAGCCAATTCTCTGTGTGTGTGTGTGTGTGTGTGTGTGTGTGTGTGTGTGTGTGTGTGTGTGTGTGTGTGTGTGTGTGTGCGTGCGTGCGCGCGCGTGCATGTGTGTGTGCCTGCGCATGTCATACTATGGTTGTGTGGACAAATTCTGCTTTGGACATTTTGGCATTGTGAGGACATTTTGGCTGGTCCTCACAACTTCAAAGGGCTGTTTGAGGGTTAAGACTTGGTTTTAGGGTTAGGATAAGGATTAGGGTTAGGCATTTATTTGTGATGGTCAAGGTAAGAGTAGGGGGCCAGGGAATGCATTATGTCAATTAGTGTGTCCTCACAACTAATGTAAGACAAGTACGTGTGTGTGTGTGTGTGCGTATGTGTGTGTGTGTGTGTGTGTGTGTGTGTGTGTGTGTGTGTGTGTGTGTGTGTGTGTGTGTGTGTGTGTGAGAGAGAGAGAAAAACTGTCCGTCTCTGTGTCTGCATCTCTGTCTCTTTTTCATGATTTCTTGCTTTGAAAGTATTTTCCCCCTCCACACTTTAAAGTGCTTTAAAGCCGGGCTAATGAAGTCTATATAAGTTATGTGGTCAGAGTGTGTTTGTGTAGCAGACAGTAAAGAAAGCATGTGGTTCTTGCTGCTTCAACACAAGGCAGAGCAGTTTTTTTTTAAACTTACATTTTACCATCCTTCATTAAAAGAAAACTATTAGCCAATGTTGGAATCCCAGATTTGCTAATTATTAGCAGATGTGTGTGTATTGCAAGCGTATGTGCTCAGTCTGTGTGGTACTCCACTTGCATGCAGCTTTGTACATGCAGGTGGTAAGTACATTTACTCAAGCACAGTACTTAACGACACTCATACTTCCGTAGTTTCTTAATTCTTTGAGTCCAATACACATCAGAGGGAAATACTATACTTTTTGACTCCACTGCATTTTTATAATATTATGTGTATATATATATATATATATATATATATATATATACACACATATAGTTGTGAGTTATTGCATCAAGGCTTCATCATGATCATCATATTTTAACTCAGCCAACAGTAGATAAATTAATTTAAATAAGCTCCTCTTCAAAAAGTTACAACATTAAAATGCTACCCCGAGAAAAAATAATATAATCACACAAAAATTTAAAAAAGTATAGAATAATAAGAGTGTAACACTTGGGCCATTCTGCATAGTGAGCATATCTACTTTTGACACTTTACTTAATTTTACTGTAGTTATACATACAATACTTCTGGTCCTTTACATAAATGAAATTTTGAGTGTGGGACTAATACTTGTAATGGAGGTTTTTTACATTGTAGTATTGTACTATTTCACCTAGGTGGTAACAATTTCAGCAAAGTTAGAAAGGTTTGTCCGATCAAAAATTTGTTAACACAGGAGTCTGTGAAAGGGTGTATTACAGAGTGTGACAGAATATCTTACATATACTGTATTTTTAGCACTGGTCACATTGTTTAAGGATTTATGTTGCAGTAACTGTGAAAAATGTGTACACTATATAATTAAGTTTCAAAACCCTGTTTTACTTTTTAAAAAAAACATCTCTCTCATCATTTAGTTATGGTTCAGGTTTCATGCTATGAAAGAAACAGAGCTCTGTGCTGGAAAGATACACAACATATTCTATGTAGTTTTCCAGATATGCAGCTTTTATAATAGTTGAGCTCATGCGGCTGTGATTGGAAATAACTCTGATTGGCTGATGGAGTGTGGGGTGAATGTTAGTGTGACCTTGTGTGTCCTTTACACACTGACGGGAAATCGACTAGTCCAAGCTCCAAGGAAAGCTATAATTCTGAGAGTAATACAGGCCAAAGGAGCATACACACATCTTCTCTCTCACGCACGCCTACATGCACACTCGGCTTGCACACAGACCAAAGTCCTAGTTGTGCTGTAGTAACCACATTAATTGGGTTGTGTAATTGTCTGGCAAAGCATTGTGGGAAACAGCCCATACAGACCTGTCCCTTCACCTCAAACCACTTTTTAAACATGGACTCCCATCGTCCTGACAGGGCTATCCAGGAAATTGTTGAACATGTGTGGATATGTGTGTCTGAGCGTGTGTGTGTGTTATTCTGTAATCGCCTGAATGTGTATGTGTTTCTATGGCTCCTTCAAGGGAAGTGAGTGTGGTGGCCTCTCATTCCACCGCATGTCGGCTGTGGTGCAGCTGTGGTCCACCGCCAGGCCCTACATTTGGAACACAGAAAATACACCAGGGGTACTCACTCCCACTGTTTTCTGGACCCATCTTTCATCGGTTTGTGTGTACGTGTGTCTTTTGGATGCACATTTGTGTGTGTGCATGTGTAATAGTGCGCCACTATGTTGTACTCTCTGCCCCTGATATTTTAAGGCTTTTTGGCCCCACGTCATGAGTGTGCGCTGTATTTCCAGGCTGCAGTTAGATGACCGGAGTGAGAGAACCCGTACTGAGGACAGGAAAGTCAGGAGGAATGGGGAGAGAGGAAAGCAAGGCGGGTAATTGAAGGGTTCAGGGTAATACTTAGGCCAAGGATGGCTGTTTCAACGTGTTTGCATAACCTCCTTGAACTTAATATTTAGCCCCACTCTGGAGTGAGTACAGGGCACGACAGAGCCAAATAGAGAATGATAGAGGGAGAGCGAAGTCGAATGATAGAGAGGTCCAAGTCCAAGGCGGAGGTGATGCCATTCTCTCCCCCGATGAGTGGCTCCTCTCTTTGATTAGTGAAAGACAGGAGGGAGAGAAGGATGGATGGAATGAGGATGGAGAGAGAAAAAGACCATATAATGTGGTGACCTTCCTGTCCAAGAGCCTATGATGAACTTGACAGAGAGGTTATTTTAACTCAGTAGAACACACAAGACAATACAGAGGACCTCAATTTTAAATGAAGGAACGCAGAAGGCGTCCTCCTGGTATTCTCAGTTTACGTTACTGACAGTTTAGAGTAGAGGCTTTACTGTAACTCCTCTCACCCCAGTACAGAAAGAGAGAGAGAGAGAGAAAACTAATTATGCTCCTGTTTGTTTCTGGGATGTTATCATTTGGCGTTATAAAAAGATAGCTTACTTTGTTTATGATTATATCACATAGAAAGGGAACTGGCGAGTGTGTTACTTGCTAAAATGATGAGTTGAATAATCAATTTATCAGTCGAGAGAAAATTCTGATAATTGGTTGAGAGCAAAAGTAGTTTAGGAAGTAAAAATGTTGAACAATTTGCTCTTGCTCTTTGGGCACACAAAAGATGAAATTAAAATATGTCACAGTGGGCTCTGGGAAATTATGATTTTTCACTATATCCTGACACTAAATATCAATTCATCGATTTTGCAGTCTTGCAATAGCATATGTGTACGTGATGAGTGACTATACGTTCATATAATGTTACCTCAACAAAACACCCTCTCCGTTGCCACATATTGTATGAATGGGGAGGGGGGGGTTGTGGGACAGTGCTCTGGTAGGATCAGAGACAGACAAGGGGGGGGTGCATAACTCATCAGTGTTTATACTGAGGCCTTAGTGCTCTTTCTTAACACGCTGCATGTGTGTATGTTCCCCCCCTCCCTCTGTGTGCGTGTTCTTACAGTAGTGTGACTGGAGCAGTGTTACTCATTCTGTGACCCTCACCTCTCTCTCTCAGATGACAGGGAGCTTTAAACAACCCAGCTGCTGTATGTGTGTGTGTCTCTGCCTGTGCTTGTGCCTAACTGTGTGTTAAATATAAATTACAAGACTGTGAGGCAGGGGAGCCCTACACGTGAATGGTGCTGTACAGAACCTCCTCTCTTGTGTCTTGTGCCTTCGGGAGACAGTGTCAGTCAGCTGAGCGACGATAAAGACAGAAAACAAACCTCCCCTTTAAGAGAATGAAAATCGCTGCTTGGCTATTGGTTGGATCCCTGGAGGTTTAGGGTCAGAGCTCACCTTATTTTTTGAAACTGTGTAGGCCCACTTTGTGCCAGACAATTCTGGAGATTGGCAGAGGCTTTGACTAATCTGATTTGGATTATGTTTTTCTCACATTAATGTGAAAGAGCCAGGTTACACATGAAAAAGTACGCCTACACACGCACTCAAGCCAACACGGGCACACATGGAGACACCCAAGGTCATCCAAATTCGAAAAAACAGCTGGTGACGTCATAATCTTCGCTGACATCCCAGGAAGCCTTGTTTATTTATCCATCCGGTTTTTACAAAAACAGGCATCCACCGACCTCTCGCTGATCCTCAGAAGGTGATGCAATGTGAGAGAGGACAAAACCCCCACTGGTCATTCTATCAGACTGATGGCAGTCTGTGCTTGAATCATTCAACATTTTAGGGAATATGCTTTTTTTTTTTTGTTCAAAGAGTCAGATGAGAGGATTGATATCAGTCTTATGTCTGTACGTTCAATAGAGCAAGACTCAAATGTGTTTAGCTGAGCTATTAAGACAAGAAAATGGGGAAACTGGTAACCTGGCTCTGTCCAAAGTCAAAAATACATCTGCCAACACCTCCAAAGCTGTCTTACTTACATGATGTATCTTATTTGCTTAATCCTTACATGAACAGAACATATAAAAACATCAATTAGCGATTTTAAGGGGAACTATGTGTAAGAGCAGCTGTATATTTTGACAAAAAACTATTTCTTAATCTACCCAGTTCATCTCCGGCTATAGTGTGTGTTGCCAGACATGGTCAGTGAGCACAAGTTTTGGTGTTGGTGTACAGACCCAATGGTACCAAACTTGGCAACCGCACAGTGACAACAAGACAGAGGGGATGCACAGGCGCAGTCACTGTGCCCTGTTGTTCTTACCTATCAGCCTGTAACTTTAAATTTTTTTTATTAATGGTTTGAAAGACAAGATACATCAGGTTCATTAATCAGCTTCAGAGGAGTTGGTAAGCATAATTCTGACCTTTGGAGAGAGCCAGGCTATCTGCTTCCCCTGCTTCCAGTCCTTATGCTAAATCAAGCTAATTATCCTGAGCCTAGCTCCGCACTCATGCAAAAATTGAGATTAACATCAATCTTCTTATCTCACTTTCTTGGAAAGAAGGCAAATAAACATATTTTATGAAATTTTTAACAATTTCTTTAAAATATATTATGTTAAATATAAATTACGTCCTTGTGTCTTTTAGATATTGTCTTTGCCTTGACAAGATAGAGTAAGTTTTGAGAGGAAGTTAGAATGCTCCCTTTATCTCATTTGTCTGCATTTACAAGTGAACACACCCACATGCGCACACACACACGCACACACATGCACACACAAAAACACACGTGCACAGCCACCTGGTCTCTCTCTCTCCCTCTCTCTCTCTCTCTCTGTTCCTGTCTGTCTGGGTCTCTGTCTCTCTCCCCTCTCTCTGACTGGAATGCAGCGGTGGTCGTCTGGTCCTGCTCATCTCTGGAAGCAGTCAGCCATCTCTCCTCATCCCTGCTCCCACTCTAAACATTTGGCTAGTTTTGGCAGATTTGTTGATTTTTGTCCCTTCGTATTTCCCCCCTTGTTGCTGTAAAACTGATACATACTCTTTCAATTAGACCCCCCCGCGTACCACCACCCCATCACCACCGCCACTACCACCAGTCATCGCACTTGTGCGGGAGTGGGGCTGAGCAGAGTAAGTGGGTTGTATATTTTATTAGTGAAGTGAAAACACACACAACTAGGCCAAGTTCTGGTAGAACCATCTGCTGTCATTGGTGTTTCTTGGGAAGCACAGCTCAAGGTTAGCATGTATAGTTTAGCATTCTTGCTTGAAGCTCAGGATTAGCATGTAACGTCTAATATAACTGCTCAAGAGGAATATTGGAGTTGACATGAATTTCCAAACAAGCATGCAAATTTTTTCTGTG
Source organism: Xiphias gladius (assembly GCF_016859285.1). Lineage (NCBI taxonomy): Eukaryota > Metazoa > Chordata > Actinopteri > Istiophoriformes > Xiphiidae > Xiphias > Xiphias gladius. The sequence goes on along the minus strand of NC_053417.1, from coordinate 16,969,171 downwards.
TTAAGTATGGATAAATCCTATCTCACAGATTAAGTTAGATAAAGGAAAACACTGGCATGTGGCTGCAGGTTAGCTGCTACATGTTAGCATGGAGCTAATCCTAACTATGGTAGCCAAAACTTGGACCTCATAAAAATGTATTTAACCCACATGGAGAGTTGAAACACAGATTTACCATCTCAATGGGCTTTGCAGTAAGCTTACCAAATGAAGCCAGAGCATGTGTTTTATGTTGGAAATAGACATTTTCCCTACCTCCTCAGTTGTAAATAACACAGTCTTCCAAGGCCATAAATAATAGCGTCACTCAACCATGCCCAATTCTCATGTCCTCTGCTTGCTCTCACCACAGGCCTCTAGTACAGCCTAGCCAGGGGCCCCCGGCTTTGTGCTGCACCTTCACACACTCACAATCAAGGAACGGCCATAAAATGCCCGAGGAATGTTTCTGCAGAGCTGGACAGTTAAGTGGTGGAAATGCATGATCACAAACTAGAAGGACGCATTATGGATGTTCTGGGAAAGGATATTAGTAGGCTCCCCATGTTCCTGCTAACAAAATACATCACAAATGCACATAAGGACATGAAAGCATAAACGTATGCACAGACAGGCAAATGCACGCACACATGCACACACACTGCACTTAGGGGCAGACAGTATTGATGGTTCCCTCGGGCATCACATGGACGCATCTGTTTCTGTCCTGCTGACTCTACACACTCATAATTTCAAGTAAGTCATAACACAAATTATAAACACATATCCCTCAACCGTGACGCCTAGCAATAACAACATGGAGTACGTTGAAGTGATTTAGGGTAGGCTGGGACTCTTAAATCTTTACCTTTGCTCCTTTCTTCTCTTCATCCTCTTCTTTTCTTCCCTCTTTTCTGCAGCAAAGGTGACAGTCAGTCTTGTCTAACACATACCTTCCCCTGTTCTATTCTCTTGTCATCTCTTCTTTTCTTGATTGTTTTTATTCTTGACCTATTGGCTCTGTCGTGCTATCTCTACCCCTTCATAGCTACAGTATACATCACTTCACATCTTCTTTCGAATTTGTTTTACACAAATGTACGAATGCGTGTGTTTTTTGTTCACTCTTGACCCCATCTTAACCCCTCATCACCCAGAAATCTGTCTGGGCTGCCAGTCTCCCATCTACCCTGTGACATCAGAGTCCTTCGACAGGAGACCCACCTTAAAGATGTCTTCATCAAAGTCTTCTTTCCTCATTTTTATTTCTTTTGTCCTGAATGATCACGTCTCCTTACCCTTTTCTTCTTCCAGTCTTTGCATTCTTTTTTTTCTTTCCATAGTGTCTCTGCTGACACCCCCCCCCCCCCTTCCCTCCCACCTTTCATCGCATGATCATGTACTTTAGCCATCCATCTCCCATCTCTGTAGATCCAAATGTCTCAATGTTTCCCAGGGACCATGAAGGTTCAATTGGAATCACATGTTGTAGTCCAGCTGAGAATTTCGCCCTTTGTAAATAAGATGTCAGTCCAGCCTATGCTATTCTACAGAGCTTTACACTCTCTCTCGCAACACTATTAAATATGAGACATGTGAAATGTATATAAATGCTGTTTATGTGAGCATCATTTTTATATTATCAGCAAAAATATTGTTATCTCATAGAATAGAAAAAATAAAGTAGATGAGTTTTTTGGAGATCCAGCACTGGGACTTATTTGCCCTTTTATTGGAGTGCCTTTTGACTTCTCACTGCATGGGGTCTGACTTTTATGAAGACTAATCACAAGTTTATCGTCACCCTTTCAATCAGATAGGAAATGAAGATAATCCTCTTTTTGTCCAAGAACATGCCAAGTCTAAGTTAAGCAGGGAGTGAGACAAGAAGGGAGGAAAAAGAGAGGCTTCACCCGTTCAAGATCAGCCAGTAGATACAGTTCAAGCATTTGTCTTTGTGTGTGTGTGTGTGTGTGTGTGTGTGTGTGTGTGTGTGTGTGTGTGTGTGTGTGTGTGTGTGTGTGTGTGTGTGTGTGTGTGTGTGTCAGATAGATGAATCCTACTAGATTTATCTGCATTGCAAGTGTGTTCTACATCGGATGCCAAATGGCCACTCAAATTAGATGTGATTAAATACTCCAGTGTGATACGGGTTCAAAGACTGTTAGTATTATTAATCAGCACACACATGCAGACACACACACACAAACACACACACACAGACACACACACACATGCGCGCACACACACACCATACACACACAATCACTGAGTGAGTATGTGGGAGACAAAGTTTACAGGCTGGCTAATCATAATAATGCCCCTCTTTATTGTTTTAGGAAGACATCACTCAGCAGAATCCAGCAGTACTACTCAGAGAGCAGCCACAGGCAGACAGTGCTGTAATCTGCTGTGTTAATTTAGAGACTGGAAGTGATTTAGCTTGCAGTGAAGCATGGCGGGCACTTTGGTTCAGAGGTTTTATTCAGGCTCAGAACATCCCACGGTAAATTTATAATTTTCAGATGGGAAGTCTGTACCTGTGCTAAGGTATGCAGGTGAGATGGATATGGCAGCCATGTCTTCACACAAGGCAGCATATAGTACGTTTTGGTCATAAATAGACAACATGCAGTAATTAAAGTAATTATTTGGGCATAGCTTCCTTGTAGAAGTCAACAATTGCAGCAAATGCTACAGACAATGTCTAAAATGTCAGACAGACAGAGTTGACTTGGGTTTTGTGAATGGCTTGTCTTTATCTGGGGTAAACTGGGAGTGTGTCACTGCAGCACTTACTGGAATAGTAAATTTGAATATAATATAATATAGAGCAATAGTAAGAATAGAGGTATTACATCATTATGTTTTTTTTTTGCGATTAATCAAACACCAAAACTGTGTCTTTCCTCAGTTGGTTCAGAAGAGTTAACTTGACGAATGGGATTTTAACAAACCTTGATGAAGTGACTCAGTGGTGGTCAGAAAGAGATGGATCTGTGTTTGGCTTTTTGAGATGCGTACACAGATAAGATAAATCTCCACTTTAGAGGTGGGGGTTATTGGCCGTAACCTTTCACCGCACTATTTTCTTGCACCAGATTGGCCCTGCACTTCATCCATCACCCTCTTAGATTGCCCAAGTATTCTAAAAAATGCAGTCTCTTTCTTAATGGCGACTATATCATTCATTGAAATAGAAAAGAATACTGTAATTATACTCTGCGTATTTCTAGTGACAAACTGACAAACTGATAGACTGATAGACAGAATTCTCAAGCTGTGTTTGCATGCAGTTAATCCTGAATGAAATAAGGAAAAGTGTGGCTATGAGGCTGCTGGGACGTTATTCGATGTTGCTGAGTTTCCATGTCTGGCTGTGTGGTGCAAAGATGGCCATCCTCCGAGTAGGTTTAGGGCTGTTAATCTGACAAATTGTTTATGAACAGCAACACATTGCGCCACATTCCTTGCCCATATATGAATCTGTGCATCACCTTTTCACTCTATTTAAAACAGCCAGAGATAAAGTAATGGATTTGGGATGCCATTCACTAAAATGCAAAAATTCATCATTACATTTGTTAAGCCATGGATGTAAAATTGGACCGCGTGAAGAAGGTCCTAATCTATCGCACTGTTGATCGATCTGTGGATTTTTTTTTTTTTTACTATGGATTTATTGATGGGATTTTTTTTAAACTTTAAGAATTCTTTTAACCATTTTACATTGTGAATGGCCAGGTCAACCAGAATAAGCCTGCAGTCCAAAGCACTTGCTCTGGTACAAGTCTAATATAGGTTTGTGTGTGTGTGCCCCCATGTGTGGGCGCGTGTGTGCGCATGAGTGTGTGTGTGTGTGTGTTCCCATTATACTGAGCATTAAAAGGAATAACAGTGAAGGTGTGGGGAGACGAAAAGTGTCACGTTAGTCCTGCTCTGTGATGAATGGTGTGATTAGCTGCTCCAATCCATGTCAGAGAGAGGGGCCTATTAAAGGCCTTGAATGGGAGAATCCAGAATCCAGATGCGGCATGCAGATAATTGTACTAAAAACACCAGACCAGCAGAACTTTATTCTGAGTTCAGCATGTTTATTTTCACAATTCAGTTATTTCTGCAGGGACTTAAATGATGGAATAAAAACACTCCAATGCAGGTCAATTTTTAATTGAGTCCAAAGTGTATTTTGAATGTACCCTCCCTCCTCCTCTTCCGCTATCCCTCACCTCACTCAAATCCACACATTACCTTACCATACTGATTTAATGCCCTCCTAATTTCAAAAGCGATTTAAGAGTCTGGAGTTCAGCCACGTTATGTTTATACAACTTAAAATACCTTCAGTACCTAAACACTAGTTAGAGCTTGAGACTCCTGTGATGCGTGATTCAGATGAACTTTGTAGAGACAAAGACCCATACATAAATTAAGCCACAGTCTACCATACACATAAATGTGCGCTTCTAAGTTCTCCTTTTCCTTTTTAACCCTATTTTTACAGTGTACCTAGGGTCAATGCCCCAGGTAGAGGAGGTGTGTGTTCCTGGCTATCTACGAGAATATGTTTGTGCTTCTGAGTTTAAATAAGTAGGCAGATTACATGTGTGTCTGTCACAGCTGTTGCGTTACGACATCCTGCTTGATGATGAGGACAGTCATCATGTATCTGCTCCGAAGATGTGTTACGCAAGGCATTCTCTTGAGTCCTGTGGGAGTAAATTTGTACATCTGGTTGTGTGTGTATGATTACAATTGGGTGGTATGTTTCCTCTGTACCTGTGGACAGTCATTTGTTGCCCCCCCTCAGTATACCACAGTACACTACATATACTGTGGTAACCAGTGGTGACAGAGGAAAGATGTCATATCCTCCTCAGCAGACTCTATTCGGCTCCATTACACAATTACATGCCCATGAGTCACACTGAGGTACCACAAATACAGCACTTAGCAGACCACTTCAAAGATGTCTGCTTCTTTTCTGTGGAATCTATGTCTGCGTTTAAAGAGCTCTGGAATGAGTGAGTTTGCTCAGACATCTGCATACGTAGAAAGGCCTGCAGCTGCATATGTGTGTGCCGTGTATCTTTGTCTCTGTGCTGCCCAAATGTTTATTTTCATACTATAAAATTTTTTTTCCATATTCTAACTTTTTTCACTTTAGAGAATAAATGTGACTTGCTTTTAATATTTTGTACTTTTATGATAACATTCCTCCTTACATTTTCAAATACATGTTTCCCACTTTTCACCCCGTCAGGCAGCAGGCTTTGCTGGCAGCCATCAGTGAGAAGGATGCTAACATTGCACTGCTTGAGTTATCCTCCTCCAAACGGAAGAAAACCCAAGAGGAGGTGATGGCTCTGAAGAGGGAGAAAGACAGGCTCATGCACCAGCTCAAACAGCAGGTACACCACCACATGTGACCACAAGCTATTTATACATGCATATAAAAAATGAATCTAATTTTCAGTACTCCTGTTCTAAGAGTTTGACTGGCCTGTACATGAATCAAATGGAGCCTGGTCTTGCGGTCACCGTTTAGGACAGATTCTAGTTTTGTGAATCAAAGCAGGATTCCAAATTCAAACCTTCTACAGATGGTGAAGCCTTGCCTGCATTAAAACAGCTTCATGGGCAGACTTTTGAACTTCAAAACCAGCAACAGAAGTTAATGATTCCTGGTAGTTAACAGAATAGATTTCAGTGCCTCAAACCACACTGACTGCGTTCAGTCATCGTAAGCCAAACTATTCAAGCAGGAGCATGATTCCAAAACCAGACAAATAAACACATTAGGATAGCTATTCTTTTAAGAATATCAGCTGCAATCAGAGCTATTAGATGCATTCAAGTTGCAGACATAGAGTGGCATCATTGGTGAGTCACCGACAGACTTTTCTGTCTGACATCTTTTTGTGAAAGAGACATAAATCCCAGAACACAGTCACACACATACCTATGCACACAGACCTATTTCCCATGTTGCCCTGGCTTTCAATAGGACCCAAGGCTGATGAAGGTATGTAGGTCATTAAGGTCTGATCAGACCACATCAGTGACTGAGCAAATGCGAATGCTAACAATAAGGAGGCAACAGCAGGGAGTCAACATGTACGATCTCCTGAGTCACAGGGGCTTCTGGGAAACATGATGCATTTAAAAGTCAACAGATGCACTGCCTGGCCGTGCATTTCAGTGTGAACCTATGTTTTCTTGTGTCTCATAAACAGTAAATAGTTCCTAGGGGGTGCAATTCCATTCAAGGAATTTCAAGGAAAGCCTATTATCTGTTTATCGTCATTTGGTGCGTCATGTTTTCCCATCGGGTAACAAGCAGTTACAGTCCACCTGATGATGTGATGAGCTCTAATTGCCACAATGTGGCCTCTGGGCCTGGAGCAGAGGAGTGGAGAAAATAGGGGAAAAGACGAGAAGTTAAAAAAGCAAGGGTAGGGAGAGGAGTGAGAAGCAAATCATACATGAACTTTCTTAGGCTCCACTTTCTCATGCATGCAAACCTGGTTTCTTAGTAAGTCTTCAGGCACACAAGCATACTGTATAAATCCATGCAACTGCTACTGCACTACTGCTAAGTGCAACTGTGTACCAGGCAGTGCTGTGGCCACCTAGCCGAAGGGCCCTAAAAGTGTGGGACTTTGTCATCTGTTCATGCTAAGGAGGTTGTAAGGTAAGTATACCCTCTTTGCACTACTTAGGTTCCTTCTTTTCCACAGAATGAGCTCTCTGGAGGTTACGTTGTTCAACATGACACACACCGACTCTCTGTCTTCTGACCCACTGACACACATATCAGAATAGGTTGCCTTCCTTAGGTCCTCAACAGCCAATGGCGGAAGGAAACTGACCAGGAAATACCGAAGAATTATGGGACTCAGAGTCTCTAAGGAGAAAGCTGATCTGTAGACAGCAGATAGATTTACAGATAGCAGTGCCCTGTCTGACCTCCCCACGTCTCTCCTTTGGAAGATCTTGTGTGTGAGTGCACAAAGCAGGCAGTCTAAGATAAACTTTCCTCTCTCAGACAGTTTGCTTCCCTTTGAGGCATGGGCCTTCTTCAGCACAGACAAACACAGATATACAAAGATGTAGCCACACACTCACACAAACACACACAAACACACACGATGAGTATAGTGTTTAGACTTCCTGAGGAGAGACTCAGAAGAAATGTGTCCCCATGTGGGAATTCTCTGAGTGGTCCCATCCTAGTGATAGATGACCATAGTCAGTGGTGCTTTGAAGCTGAGAAAAGATAAATTTTGTGTGCCATTTTCTGTGACTTTCTCTCTCGCTTGCCTCATTGTTTCACTCTTTCCATTTTATTTTTGGACACACTTGAGCATCCACCCTCTCTCTCTGCTGAAAAGATGGATTTTATGGATTTTGTCTTCTCAGATGCGACATTGAGAACAGCACACACACACACACACACACACACACACACACACACACACACACACACACACACACACACGCACACACCTGATTGAAGGAGTATGTAGCCTTCCCTAGCTGCCTGTTTGTTTAAGGCCTTTCTTGTCCGCCTCCTGTGTCTATATGTGTTAATACAGCTCTAATCAGGACAGGCTTGTGATTTACAGAGGGCTTGGACTGAGGTTTGGGATGCAGCTGTAAGCACAGCAGCAGGATCATCACTGCCATGTTTAAACAAGCAGCTACACTTTGATACACATGCGGACACACATGCACTGCGCAGACGCACAGTACAGGCCAAGTCTCTTTGGTTAGAGATGATGATGAAGAACTCTCTTCTCCTCTGCTTTCCTCTCCTCTCTTCTCCCCCCAGTAGAGCCACCTGTGTCTATTCCAGGCTGCCTGATCTACAAGCGGGCCTGGAGGCCATTACTGAGCTGTTTACTCTGCAAAGCCACTAATTAACACTAATTAACACACACATTCCACCATACAGACATCTTATGTGTGCACACCTTCTTTACACATGCACACAGGAATATATCTATAAGAAGAGAGCAAATGTGTGTGTTTTTGCATGTGTGTGTGTCTGTTTGAATAAACTGGATGGCCACATGTGGGCTGTCCTGACCACACAGTCAAACTCTTCAAGAAGCAATTCATCACTTCACTCATTTGTGTTTGTGTCACAGGTCATTAAATATTAAGTACGCAAACACACGCACACACACACACACACACACACGCACACACACACACACACACACATTCTAGGATGTTTGGCCTCTTGTGCTACCAGATATGGTTGTAATTATATGAACAGGAACAAGTAATATGGTTCTTATTAGATTAGCAGTAAGGACTAAACACACATCAGCCTATTTGACCCTCAGCCACAAATTAGTTTTGAAAATATTTCTCTGTGAGAATTAAACAGCATTATTAAGCTTTGGGGAAGAATCTGTGTGGAAGCACATACAGTATGCACTGTACAGTAATACAGTTGTTTCATCAGCTGCATGGTATATAATAGTTATTGTCCTAACCTCAATGACATGTGTCAGCTCTGTAACTGTTGCATTGAGGTTAGCCCCACCCAGTCACACCTGCTAATTTCAACACCTGAGGTCATGGAGGGCCATGCACCTCAACCTAGCCGTTAACGCTCTAACCACTGGTCTGGTGTCTGTCTGAGCCCTCCTCCATCCCTCACTCTTCGTCTTTATCTCTGTCTCTCTCTGTCCCTCTCACCATGGTGTCAGTGTTCTAGCCTTATCTAAGCTGTTCTTCTCCAGTTTAAGCTAATTGCTAACCTCTTTAATACTAGCCACATCCTCTCCTGTGATCCTGGCTGGCTTGTTTCCTCAGTCATTAGGCCTCAGCTCCTTATCTCAGCAGCGATGTCCCCAGGCCGGTGACTACTGCAACACCATCTCCCTCCTATCTTCACAGCTGAATCAGGTGCTTTGTCACTTCCTGCGTAGGCTGTCTCCCCTTTTAACAAGGAAAGCCACAACATTTCGGATGGGAAACGTGTGCATATCTGTCATTCGAGTCATCTTCATCCCATACGCAATCAAACCTCCCACTCTGCAGTCATATCCGCCCTCAGGGGAGGTATCTGCAGTTAAGCAGTCGATATGTGTGCAGCACTCTGTCTATGTCCATCTCCCAGACAGCTGGCCTCACTGGCATTAGGATGATTATTAATGTTAGTCAGCCTAGGCTGTTATCTCTCTCCAAAGCAATGACGTTGGCAGTATGACAGTCCATTCCACTAACACTCGCACATATACACACAGATGCACAGACACACACACACACACAAATAAAGGACATAGTGTCTTACTTTGCCATTTAAAGGCTTACAGAAAGATGCATATTTGAGTGTAATTTTAATCGGTGACATCAAAAATGAGGTTGCTTCACCCGGGCCAGAACGCCTGTGGCCTTAGGCTACATCAAATACTCACTACCTGTTGTTACTAGGATTCTTCTTATCCAATTAAATGATAATCTGCTATATGGATGACATTTGACAGACTTACGATATTTTCATCAGGCAATCCAATTCACTCAGTTTATGACCTGTCAAGTCTTGTTAGCTGTACTGTTTTTATCATCTTTGATGGCTTTCAACATGCTTTCCCCCATCCAAGAAGCCCGCAGCCTAATCATTCTAAGACCCCGAGAACATTTTCAAGAAACAAAAAAATGTGCTGGGGAAATAAATAGCCTAGTCTACACGTGTTATAATAATGTTTTATACATTTTTTTGTTTATCTCCTTCTTTTGCAGACTCAGAGCAGAATGAAGCTGATAGCGGATAACTACGAGGAAGATCACATCCACCCCAAACATAATCCTCACCACTTGCATCCAGCAAACGTGCATCACCGAAGCCTGCAAAGAGGACCCCCCCATGCTAACCACCGACCCCCTATGGACCAGGTAAATATGAATGTGCATGCACACACAGACAAACACTCACCCCCACCAAGCTTGGGCTTGTTTACACAAGTTGACAAGTTTTGGGCTCTCATCCTCATGCTTTTAAAATTGATGCAATTTCATAGCTGTCATCCTCACCACCAGTCGGTTGTGGTCGGACATGACAGCATAAAATTGCTCCTATCTCCTCTCCTCTGTGTCTTTTTCTTCAACCCCATTACTGCCAGCCAAATCAGTTATTCATATCATTTAGATAAGAGGCCTGAAGGGGAAAGCTGCCAAATGAGTGTGAGTATCATATCCAGTCTTCCCTGAGGATAAACTTAATGTGCCTTTTTGAAGACAGCTGAAGAACCAGCAGTTGTCAGCACAAAGTGTTTTTAGTATTTGTGTGAGCGTGCACGCATCCAAGTGTATATAGGCGTGTGCATGCATGTGCATGCATAGGCGTGTGTAGATGCACTTGGAGATGCAACATCTGAGCCTTTGTTGATTCTATGTGCCCAGGTGAAATCTCTAACGGGAGATATCGATCTTCAAAGACAGAGGTGATTTTACTAACTGTCCATTAGCTGTTAAAAGTTTCTAATTCTTTGATTGCAATATAAACCCATCACAGCTTTATTGATGTCAATAGGCAATGATTGGGGGGATTCCACACTATTAGGATGAAGTGTATTTGTGTGTATGTGGGGGTTTACGTTGGATATCTGGGGATTTCCACTTGAGTCCAAGTTTTCACAGCTGCCACAGCTTCTATTTGATATGCACTATTACATGTTTCTAGACTTTATAAATGTTTCTGATACTGCTGTCTAATTTGGAGTCAAACATGCACTGGGGATTCCCTGTCCTTAATATCTCCGAAACATACAAGCCTGTATAAAAGCACACAGTCACATCCATGTATCACCTCACACATACCTCAGCAATATATAAGAGGACAGGATCGCTGGTTTTAATATTTATTTTAACCTTTTAAACCTGTGGAAGGACTATGTTTTTGATTCCTAAAAGAATGTGAGGATCTGGGGTTTATTAACATGCATATGTACAATTTTCACTCAAGAATCTCACACACTTGAGATATATATTACAGTAGATTATATTTATGTGAACATTTTCTTCCTTTTCAACTGTAGAATTAAATGTACATCTAATTTTGCAGCATTCATATGCTTTGGAATATGGAAGTTTAGAGTGAGGAAACTGACATGGTGCATATCTTAACCCTCAATATCACCTTGTAATCCCACAAGGACCACTTTTAAATTCTTGCTATCTGGTTATTAGGTTATGTTATGTTTTACATTTGACCTGCTAAAATAATATTTTAAAGCTATTAAGTCTCTGTATTTTTCTGTTGTATTGCAGAATAATCACAGAAGGCTTCATATTAAACTCTGAGCTGCAGGGGGTCACTTTTAAGTATCAAACATGACTCCCATTCACTTTGCATTTATAAATATCTTCCCTCAATATGTCTGCGCAGCACTGTTTTACTGCAGCAGTGTTTATAGTGTTTGACATATGAAACAGTAGCTCTTTGCAAGTGATATTTCAACTTTTCAAGCTGGACTGAAAAAGCCAAAGAAAGTATTATTAGTATTGCTGGGAAATCTTATTAAGAATGTAGGGAATAACAAAATAACTCATAAATCCATGCTGACTGGCTGAATTATACTCTCTATTAAAGTTAAATATTTATGTCTATACTAGGGAACTGTGATTCACACTTTGCATGCAACATCTGGGAAAAAATTAAAGTCGAATAGGTTTTCCAAATGGGGCACAAATAGAAAATATATTAAATGTTAGATAAAAGACAATACCTACAAATGTGTAAATTTACAGTACACTAATACCTTGCATTGGGACAAAATTTCCAAATCAAAGATGTGTATCAAGGTGTCATCATCCCCTTCTGTTCACAAACTACAACCAAACTGATCTTTTGTCACACACACGCCTCAAAAACAACCAACAGACCCTGTTGACAGAGGTCAGCCGATCTCCTTGTGGCTTTTCCTCATATGTGATCTTTGACCTCATGAAGAGGAGTTCAGCAGAGGTCCAGGGCAAGGCCTCTGCAGTGTCTAGTGTGTGTGTGTGTGTGTGTGTGTGTGTGTGTGTGTGTGTGTGTGTGTGTGTGTGTGTGTGTGTGTGTGTGTGTGTGTGTGTGTGTGTGTGTGTGTGTGTGTGTGTGTGTGTTTCTGTGTGCGTGTGCGTGTGCACGCATATGTCCTGATAATGGGAAACTGTTTTCCCTCCAAACACAGGACTTCACATGTCCTTTAATCTGCCTCTTTCATCTAAATATGATTAAATAATCTATTTGTCTTTTTTGAACCATTTGTTCTGTCTATCTCTACTCTTATTTATATTACTTTACCTCTTCTCTTCCTTTCTCGACTGCACTCGTTTTGTTTTTTCGTACCTCTGACGTGTCTTCTTTTACCCTTTTAACATCACTTTACTTCAAGGTGTATCTTCTTCCCATTCATGCTTTTTCTCTCCATTTCTCCCTGTGTCTTTCATTCTTTCCTTCAGTCTCTTCTCTCCCTCCATTTTTCCCATTTCAATGTAATATCAAAGTGTGGCCAGGCCAGTGGTTCAGTGCATTGCCGGGTCCAGAAACACCACTCAAAGGATGATTGATGATGATAATGATAATGATGATGAAGAAGGTCTGCACGCTCACCCTGGAGACCGCAGTGCCTTTCCAAGATACAGCTAGTGCCATGAACAACATAACAGTGACCACACATGTTTTTTTGTTTTTTTTTTGTTAGCATTTACATGCGCTCAAACAGAGCAGATACACGCTGCATGCACACCCTACTGGCACATTTAAAACATGTAAGCACAAATGAATGCACTGGTATAGCAGACACACAAACACAAGAACACACGTCAAAGTTTTCAAACTGTCATTCAAAGCTCATTGCAACAGTAGTGGGTCCATCCCAATCCTCTAACTATACTCCCTGTACTTAATCTGTGATGGACGGAGTCGGAGGACAGGTGAAATCTAATTAGAGGAGACAAGCACAGGAAGTGGATTTAGCCTCTTGAGATGCACCCCAGGTCGGTGTCTCAGCATGGAATGCATGCACTTTGACGGGCATATTGCATTCATGTTGTTCTCATTTAGCTACGCCAGCACCACTGCCAGATACTTGGCATCAGCCTCGGAAGGAAATAGAAAACAGCCATAAAGTGTTTATCAGAGACAGAGTTATACAACCTTTTCTTTTGGGTTGTTGTTATTTTTTCTGAGCCTTAACATGCTGCCTGCTTCAGATTTATGAGAAGTAGCACATGCTATTTGGCCTGTTTGTGTGTATATGTGTGTGTCTCCTTGAGTGTGTGTGTGTGTTTAACCTGGCAGAATGAGTGGTTATAGGTCTGGCTCTGTTTACGGGGCCTGTCACAGCCATTCATTGCATGTTAGCATTTAGCATCAAGCATGTTCCATTGAAAGGCCATTATATCTATAGCTTAGCTGGTTAGGTATAGCCTGCTGAGTTTACCGAGCCTGTCACAACCATTCAGTCCAACCAAAGCCACTGAGGACTCCGGCCAAGTCGCCTGTGTTTTTTTGCTCTGGTGTAGCGTTAGCATAGGCTCTGCTTTGACGGAGCTTAGTTTAGCATTATGCAGACAAGGGCTTGGCTATAATGATTTGCCAGCTCATGCTAACCATCGCGATGTTAGTGTCTGAGTGAATTAGCCTTCCTGTTAGCAGGGCTCTTGTCTGCACAGTGTCAGCCCCAAGGAAACCCCTTGTGTTTCTACTTATTGGTTCCTAACAGTCACACTGGGGAAAGCATTTCATGATATCATACACAGCTTTTCTGAATAAGGAACATGAACAGGATTGTTTTGTTTAAAAGCCACAGGGGGTCAGGAGGACCATAAGATTGGGCAATGAGACTCTACTTGTACAGACATAACCACCAGGCCAAAGTTTGTACAGTAAATAGTTTGTTTTAAAAGGAAGCCATCTTTTGCCACATGCTGTATTTTTTTTTTAATGAAGTATTACATGTAAACTGATGGTTAATGGATGGATGGTGACCATGATGCCATGTTTCCCCTGTTTTTCTCACAGGATGATGAAGAGGGAATATGGGCATGATGACCACCACCATGGGAACCCTGCATCTATTGTTCACAGTGAGTTTCTTTTACATGGCTACTGTTAGAGAGTGAATGTACTCCATGCCAGTGTATAGCACTGTGTATCTGCTCGAGATATTTTAATGATCTTTTATACAATAGGCATTATTGAGTGGGCTGAAGTAACCATTAGCTGGGAACATTGATGGTACCACAATAACCACAGCATTACCCAACTCTGACAGACGACAGTGTAATAGAACCCGGCTCCTTTTCTCGTTGCTTATGAATTTCAGTAACTAAAGAGCCTCAGTTGATTCAGAGGTTTATGGCTGGCTTCCTGTGTAGTGCTCGTATCCTATTTGTGCCGTGGCTATATAGGTAACTGTGCGGCATTAGACCTATACACACCCAGCAGCCTGAGCCTGAAGCAAGCGTACCAGGGCCCAGAGGCGATAAAAACGACATGGTGAGAAAAACCAGAGATGGACGAGTCTGTCTCCCCACGCCCTGCTTTTTCAGTTGTAGTAAAGTTTTACCGCGCTACCCCACCCCGTTGTGTGCCAGTGTGTGGGGTAGTTAATTACAATACAACGCAGAACAGTCATGAAGCCTTTTTTTAAGGCTGCGAGCTGAAAAAGCATAAAATGAAGAATGCAGAGTCATAAAGGATAATTCCTGTTTTGGGGGGTTTTATATCGAAGCCCCCCATAGTTTCAGGATGCCTTTGAACATAGACGTGTGGACAGAGGTCTGTGCAGGGAGGGTTAGGGTTTGCTTAGAGCTAATACAAGTGTGTGCAAGTCAAAGTGACACAAAGAAAAAGAGAGATTTATAAATGTACATGTGATAGATAGTGAAAGAGAGAAGGATAAAGAAAAGGAAATGGGAAGTGTGCTTATTTTTTTATGTGGAAGCCAGAGAGAAAACCAGGCAGCATGGTATACTCATAGTTTCCAGTGCATCTCATTCTTTTCCCCCAGTAATCCACAGGTGGACCATCACAAGCAAAATCTGTCTCTAACCTCAATGATTTAGTAGTTGTGCACTTTGCCCTAGCACTGCTTTTGGGATTAAGAGTCCTATAGCTTGTGTGTGAGCAAATGGTTTGTCTTCCTGCAGTGCAAAGCCTTAGTATGTTTAGCCATGATGTTTGTGTGTGCAATTGCAAGTGTGTTTATGTGCATGTGGGTATGTGTGTACAAGAGAGGTTTGCTGAGCTATACAATGCCGGAGCAGCCCACATAGCCTATAATCCAGTCCATGTGTGCTGAGAATGCAGTAGTTTCAGGATTCACCGTAATGAAACAGACCACACTGCCTTCTTTCTCCCTCTCTTTCCATCTCTCCATCTTTTTCCATAACTCCCTTTCTTTCCACCTCTTCGTAGATTTTTAGCTTGCCCTCTTCTAACATATATTCCTTCAAGGTAAACCTAGAGTTGGACCCATTACCAGCCTACTGCTTTGGTATCTTCAATCAGATCTCATGATGGTGTGTGTATGTGGTGTGTATTAGTGCTTCTTATCCCAGTCTAATAGAATAAGCCAGGCACATTAGCCTTTAGCGCAGAGTGGTGTTGTGGCTAGCGATATCAGTGCTACTCATCTATCCACTGCTGTTATTCTGGCAGTGCACAACGCGAGCGCAGCTAACGTGTATTAGCTATCCTCTACGGGAGAACAGATGGGAGCCATTTAGCGGTGTGTAGCTACAGCACAATAAGGCCAGAACTAATCCCCATATCCTGTCCCTGAGTGAGCCCTCCCTAATATGAGCAAACAGAGATGACAGCACCGATAGACAAATAGCCAGGGATCTGTGTGTCTTTGTGCATGTGTGTATATCAGTGTCTTTACAGGCATGCATGCTAGCTTTGATTGGTGTTTCATACGGATAGCCTTGGCCCAGTGCTAGGCTACATTTTGAATTCCACACAAACCTAAGTGTTGAGTTTGAGTTGGCAAGTTTGAGTTCCGAGCATCCAGGTGCAGATTTGTATTGGTTAGCCATGGTTCTGTCTAAGAGGACACTGGGCTCTGATTGGTTCATTGTGGTTGTGTATGTCCTGCTGTTGATTACAGAGGTTTTGTTTACCCTCTTGGCCTCCAAGACCCCCCTCTAATGAAATAAGAATGTCCTTTTGGACAGAGAGCACAAGAGAAGGGGATTGGAGGAAAAAGTGAAAGAGAACATGGGGCCAAAAGAGTGAAGCAGAGTGGGGGGGAAGAGGTTTTCTGGAAACATTATGCTTTTATCCCACCGTGAAGTTATTTGTACTGAATGAAGCGAAAAGGAGCTGAGAGGCTTTCCAAGTGGGGACAGAAATATGTGTACGTGTGTGTGTGCGTGCACATGTGTGTATGCAGGAAGGAGTGAGGCCTTGTTCAGGTTAATACAAGTCAAGAAAATGGCTTTCATTTGCCCATGCTGTGTTTGCACTGAATGCACTGTTTGTATGTCTGCATTGTATATGTCAGTAAATATCTAACTCCTGTGTATGCACAGCTTAAGCAAGACTACAAAAAGGAGTCTAAGATCAGTGGGAAACTGAAATTGGACAGCAGATTATCAATCCAATTTATTATTCTAAGTTAAAGTGTCACAGAAAAGTTTGTGCTTGACTCTTAATTGCCTGTTTGTGTTTGGTTCTACCTTCAAGTCCAAGGGCTCTTTGCTACCAAAACTGACCTCACAACTGACCTGACAACTTTTGTAACTCATGAACCCAAACTACAGTAACCATGGAAGCAAAACAAGCAGGAAGCTGTGAATTTTGTTGACAAGACAGTAGATCTCCCCACCAGCAGCTGACTGTGGGAGGCACCTGGTGGCCTCTCTACTTTCTGTCAGGAGTTTTGTGGGGAAGTGGAAGACTGATAGGGATGCCTTTTACAGATAAGCTCTCTGTGAGGTGTTCATTTTGTTAAATGTACACAGACAGTAGGTTTCAAGTAGGTACTACTTTTTTTCCTCCAAGGTTTTTGTCTGAAATTTGTTTTTGGTCATCAAAATAAATTTAGCCATATAGGCTTCGTCGAAATTTCTGTAGCCTTCTGGATTTCTGTAAGGTTGGACTTTTATGAAAGTTAGGATGTGGGGATTTTTATCACAACAGATTCTTACACAAACTGGTAAGGTCAATCTAGTCTGTAGACATTTACTGGATATATTTGGCTGAGGGACATGCTGTAGGGTTTTTTTCTGTCTGCAGTTTACTGTTACTAGGTAAATAAATAAATAAATAAATAACTCCAGTGTAAATATGGAGTTCTATCTGAACATCCTTAATATGGAACTGGAATTGAGCTTTGGACAGACCATAAATCCAGTGCAACAGAAATGACAGCTAATACCAGCTGTTAGAATTGATGTCAGTTTTCTTTCTACAGCTGAGATCACAACAGTTTTGGCCTACAGCAGGTGAAATTACTCTTCTTTTTGTTCTCTTATCTTCTGGTTGGTACTGAAACCTCAAAACCAAAGACTCTTACAGTACTTAGAATTGATATTGAAAAAATAAAAATATATCAGTATTGTCTGTGGGGAATTACATCATTCAGTGTCTACAGTTTTGCAATAATGATCATGACAGTTTACAGCTCAGATGTGTGCTTTTAATGTCACTGTGTTCACATTCCTTTTAGCAGTAAACAAAATACCATGCTTCAAATGTCAGGTTTAGTGAATTATCACCGGTAAGTTTGCCAGCGCCATCTAAAATGGTCAAGCACGCCCTGCCACTTTTTCTGCCATGTGCCAGGTTGAATCTCCAGTGTAAACATCTAATATCCCACGCGTTGATTACTACAAGCTGATGGCGCATATTTTTACAAGTTGCCTAAAAAAAGTATCTGCCGGATCAATAAGTGTTACTTAATGAATACATTGGTCTAATTTAGGATTTTCTAGACATTCAGGAGAAAATACAAGATAATGGTTTAGTCATGTTTCAGTGTTCTACATCATGCATGGGGCTTGTGTGTTACAATGGAATTAGTTGGTGAAAATTTAGTCAGAGTTAGAGTATCTAGCCAGATTTTGGACATATACAATCAAAAAAACAAAAGGCCATTGTTCGTTAAGTTGCTACATTTGCTTTTCAATTCGGATTGTTATAGGAAGTTGTCAGTTACTCCAAGTTTTGTTTTGAATTTGCATTTTCGGCCCATATAAAAGGTCTAAGTACCCTTTTAATTTCTGGAACATACAGAAACCCTGTGTTTAGGCCATGGAAATGTCTTTCAATTCCAGTATTATGTATCTATATTAAATTCCAGGCTGTTGTCTAGCAGCCCATTGAGCTAGTTTCCAAAATCCCTAACTTCCACTTGTGTTTTGTGTGCAATTGTATGTAAGCATGTGTGCACATGTAGATACACACTTTTGTGTGATTTGGGTAATGTTTGGGTATGTGCATATATCCTCGAACACGTGTAGCCATGATGTGCCTTGTGTCTTTGGTGACTAGTGAACCACACCTAGGAGGTCAGTAGAGGCGTCTGACCGAGGCCATCCCTCAGCCAGCTGTCAGCATCATCAGTCTGTGAGTTCAAAGGTTGTTCCACCAGGTTGAACATGAGTGGAGAGAAGTCAATAACTCAGCAACACCTGAGCACTGACATCTGAGTGGGCTGTATGTTGTTTTCTATTTCACTGCGTCCTGGAACAACACCTGAATTATTTTCTAAACTGACCTCTTCTTGTGAAGAGGCAAGGTGCTCCTTCCATCTTTATGGGTAGAGAGACTCAAGCAAAACAATTATTGAGCTAGCACCTACTGAATATCTAATAGTAAAAAATCCTGTAAATCCTGAAAAAAAATATTATCTGAAAAAGTGCACTGATTTTTACCCACCTGTACAGTAGTTTATACCAGTCTAGAAAACCCCATTATCAGTTTTTAAGAAAGCCGAATCAAATAAATCATCTACGCAAAAATATATTGTGCAACGGAGTAGGGCAAGAATTTGGAATAAATGGCACAAATGAGAAAAAAAAACAGCCTGTGAAAGACATGAGACAGGAACTCGTGACTGATTTGACAAAGACATATTAGTGTTTACATACTATGCACGATATCACTTTTAAGTAGTTAAATGAAGAGCAGTGATAGAGTTGCTTTGTCATTGTCAGCATGTGAAGTTGTAGACAGACAGGACCCAGAGACAAAGGAGGGAAGGAGGGAGAGAAGGAAGGACTGGCAATCATTGTAAGGCAGACAAGTTTATTCATGTTTTTTGTGGTTTTCTTGAAGCTGTATGAAGGAGAAGACAGTTAGACACCTGATGTGTGGATCATAAGGCAGTTTGTCTGGGTAAGCTGACTGTCCCCACCCACAACATACTCATTACACACGTGCATGACACGGCCACACACACACAACATGTCGTGCAAACCTGCAAATGTGTAGGAACAAAGATAGGTTTTGTAATTCTTGCTCTTTCATCACGGGTAAATCTGTACTCATCAGTGCTTATCCATGCAGTGAAAATTAGCATGTGTGTGTGTGCTCATCTAATCAGAATGAATCTATGAGGTGTTGAAAAGACAACCCCAGCAGCACAGCCAAAACATGCCAATCTGATGAGCTTGGCAGCCAATTAAAGGAAGAGTAGGCGATTTCGGAAAAAGGCTGTTGATATTTAAACTCGACAGCAAACAAATACACCCTTCCCTTCAGTGCTCCTTCAGAAGCTCTGCCCCCCAAATTCATGGGAGCACTTTGCCAAGGCAACGACATAATGGCAGAATCCAAAGCGTCTTATATGGCGTGGACGTGAATGCTCTTTCTCGCTGTTGAAGCAAAATAAACTTTACAATATAAAATGCCATCAAACAAACGACATGCACACAAACACACAACAGAGTAAAAACTAGCAAGTATTAGTTGTTTCGTTTGTTGTTACAAAACTACAGTGACAGAAGAGAGTACCTTAGGTTTGTAGCTAAGCCAACACAGAAGGTAATGTTGCCTGGCATAGCATTTCGAATTATGCATAAGTCCAAATAATAATCCCACTGTGCTAACAAACTTGAGTTTTTAGGTCTTTTTATGGCTATAAAACCCTTTGCATGTTGTACAGACAAATACCATGATACAGAGCAAACAATGAGACAGAAAACTGTGGCTACAGTTGCGTTTGTGAAGTTAAAATGCAGAAAGGATGGGACGGGTTCCCAGAGCCAGCACACCAGCTGCAGACAGCGATACTCACAACTCTCCTGCTATTATAGCTGACATCACATCAACAACCTTATCTTCGCAAACTAGAAAGTAAGCTGAGTGTCCATGGGCAAGTAATTTGATGTTACTGGACAGACAAATGTGACACAGGTACTTGCTTGCTCCTCTTGTACTCTTCTGAGCGCGCTGACCTCACCAGCTTTATTAAAGCACGATGCTACAATGTGGTGGTTATGTGTTTTTCCCAATTGTGCTGGTCTGGCATTGTTAGCTAACTTTTAGGGATGTGTCTCTTCTTTATAACACATGATTATGTATGCAGTTAAGGATAGCTTTGACATTTGTTGGGTTTTTTGGTTCAAGTGCACGAACTTATCTGCCAGAAGACAATAGGCACTTACTTTTGTTTCTTGGGTATGTAATTGAAATAACGCTTAAATGCTTTCTCATTTATGACCACTAATTCTCTGGCTCAGGCTCATAATCACAAACATACTCTCTTTGTGCAAGTAACATCAACCCCTCGAAATGGGCTTATCCTGACTGGCTGGGGATATACATGGACATTTTAAACTCCTATATGGACATTCAAAGTTTAGAAACAGTAAGTCAATAAGCTAAAATACTTTACTGAACTACCTCATCCTTTTCTCTCTGAATATGGCAGGTGTGATTCAGCCTATGTCTGTAAACTACTCTATGGTTTTGCTCTCTGTGCAGAAATGGCTCAGCCAGCCCACAGTCATAAATCAGTACACCTCAAGCTGTGGCTATTTTCACCCCCCTCTCTCTCTCTCCTTTTTTTCTCTCTGTTTTACTCTTTATCAGTTATCTCCATAGCCTCTTCAAATGCCACTACTACAAGATACAAGTATTGTGGTTTGCTCACAGAGACCGAAAATATTAGAGCCACAGATCTAAATGTTGTGGTGGAAATACAGGATGTTGAAGTCAAAATGGGAAAATTGATAGATTGATTGAATATTTTTGGCAAGCTTTTACTGGTTTTGTGTGTGTGTGTGTGTGTGTGTGTGTGTGTGTGTGTGTGTGTGTGTGTGTGTGTGTGTGTGTGTGTGTGTGTGTGTGTGTGTGTGTGTGTGTGTGTGTGTGTGTGTGTGTAAAAGAGAATTCAAGAAAGAGAAAAAGAGAGTGGTCCTTACAGGATTATAAGGGTGTTTTGTGAGCTTATGGATATGGCAGCACACAAAAGCCCTCCCCTCAGGAGAAACTTGCACCTGGGGAGGCCCTTGTGAGCGTTTGAGTATGTTGTGTGTACGTGAGTGAGTGTGTAAGAGATAGAGAGCAAAATCATTCTGTGCAGTAGGATGCTCTGGAGGTCAGATCCCCTGTTCAAGCTGGATTACATCCCAAAGAGAAAGTCTGAACATCCACAAAGACTCACTGATGGAGAGAGGTATAGGGATTTGGAGAGAGAGAAAAGGGAATCACAGCCTTTTTTCTTTAAACCTGTTATTTTCTTCAGACTTCCTGTGCTCTCCTCTCTCTCTTTCTCTGTCTCTCTCTCTCTCTCTCTCTCTCTCTCCCTCCCTTTAACAAACACACATAGACACATGCGCACACACACTAAGGCACTAAACTTACCACACAGCCTCAGGTTTTGGGTAAGGCCTCTGTTGTTCCCAAAACTGTGTTTTTAACATATAGACTCACCCCTAGGCTGCCAATCAAAGACACGGCCACTGCTCCAAGGCAGAGAGTGATATTCAGGGGCAGAGAAAAGGAGGTGGGGGTGGGAGGGGTGCAGTTGCTGCAAACTAGAAGACTCACACCTGCTGACTTTACAAGGCTATATGTGACACTTGATCACTACTGATATTTTACCACTCACTTAAAGGATCAACATACATACAGCAATTTTGATGCCTCAACTCAAGCACCACTGCACACAGATACGCTGACAAACGCAGACATACATACACTTAAATGGCCTAATAGAAAGCAAACATTTATGATCAAGATTGACACCCATGGAAACACTGTGGTAGAGAAATAACACTACATGTATTTTAATAAGTAATAGCAGAAGGAATTTCACTATTTTCTTTCCCTATTCTAGAAATGCCAGAGCTGCTATCGGACACTCCTTGTAGAATTGAAGAGGAAGACTAACAGGAATTTACCTGTTTCCTCCCACTGAAAGTCATCACAGTGCAGAGCCAGCAGAGAGGGTTCATAACTGGGGCTATCAGAGAGCCACTGTAATAACATCAACAACCTCTGGACTGCCACTCAACATTAAGGGCTGAACACTAATTAGGCCTTGTATAACAGTAGGCTGCAGTTTATTTCTCACGCTAGCCCAACACTTTCCCAAAGGTCGTCCACGTCTAGGAAGCCTGTAAAAATTGAGATGTGCTGTGTTGCCATTTGTCAAAACAGCAACACTTCCCTCCATAATTGATGTCTTGCAGTGTAATTAGTTAAGATACCTTTCTTTTCCTCAGAAGAATATTCGCTGACATTCTATATCAATGACCTTTTCAAACCTGCATAATGTTTGTTTAACTTAAGCTTAAAATCCCAAAATGGGTCACAGGCCTATTGCTGCAGGGTACCCATATGACATGGGTAGTAAAATGTTTTAAAGCCCCTGAGTCTTAAGGCTACAAAATAAACTTCTCATTTGGGCCACACGCTGAAAAAAGTGTATAAACCCGTGGCCTGAGCAAAAGTTAGTCCAACAGCCTGGTGTGTTTTCAGCCAGGTTGTTTTCCAGTGAAACCTTAGAAATGGACGCCAGAGTGGCCTCTCTTTCTGTCACTATATCAGCTCAGACAAGCAGATTAGTGCTATTGCTCCTCTGTGTGTCACTCACAGCTTACTGTATGTCACTGCTGTAATCCTTGTAATCAAACCAGGCTACTTTACAAGGATGTATTTCCCATACATGTGTGCACTTATGCTCACATGCCCACATTTGCGATAGAACTCACTCTCCCTCTCTTTCTTTCTCTCTTATCTGGGCCTGTGGAAAAGCCACACTTGTACGATCACATTCAGCACAGGATTAAAGCCCATGTAAGACCCTCCTCAGTTTACACTGCCGCTGCCAAGAGGGGATCTATACAACCACACACTCTCATGCAACCCTGTACACACACTGGCAGAAACACAACTTCATGCACGCACAAACATACTGTCAGCCGGCAACTGCCCACTAATTTGAGTGCACACACACTCACACATACACAAATCCCTGCACCCTTGTTGTTTAGCATGTCGTCCCCTTTTATACCCCACACTAAAGGATGTCTATCTCCTCAACAAACACAGTGATACACACAGTCATGCAGACACAAATCACATGCACACACACACACACACACACACACACACACACACACACACACACACACACACACACACACACACACATTGAAATCGTTTGTCTCATATCATGCTTGCTATTCTGTCTGAAACAAGGGTATCCCTACCACGAATGAGCCCAGACACCAATCCCATCTGTCTGCCATTGAATCATGGACACCCACCACTGCCAATGCCCCACCCCCCACCCACACACACGCACGAACACACAAACACACATACATGGACACAGACACATATATACAGTAGCCATTCGTTTTGCCAGGATGGACAAAGAGATGAAAAGCTACAGTAGAGAGAGGGGATAGAGACTGGGGGTAGATCGAACACAGACTCCTTGGGTTTTAGTTGTACTAAGGCCAGACATGGACAGGGCTTTAGTTAAGATTCCGCTGTGTATCTAGGTCACGTTGTGTGTATCTGTCCTTATTTTTTGCGCATACCTCCAGGGGTTGGTTGGTTGGGTCTGGAGAGGATTTCTCATTGGAATGCGTTCTGATTGGGCTAGATGGCGATCCTTTTCTGATCGGTTGTTCATCCTGGGGCTTCCACTTTGGGGGTTGCTTTGAATCGGTGCATCCTTGTCACTCCCTCTCCATTTCTCTCTGTTTCCTTTCTTCTCTCTCTCCATCTCTCTATCTTTCAGAGTGCCGCTGGCTGTGTGTTTGATGTGAGTGTGTTTGACGGGCTAAAACAGAACCAGCAGTGGGCTGTTCTGTGTTTCTGCCGAGCCAGCGATGCTCAGTGTGGAGAGGGTTGCCCACAGCAACCTCAGGTGCTAAGCAGACAGTAACAATGTGCTTTATCAAAACTGAGTTGCTGTGTTGATTTATAGAGTTAGAGGTCGGTTTTGTATCTAAGGCTGAGTATTGTTTGGGATTTTTTGATACTAGTATGAATATGTTATCCATGTTACTGTACCAACACAAAAACCTTTGAGAAATATTAGAATGTTTTTATACAAATACCCTTTATTCGTTTTCGAAAAGAAGCAATCAAATTTAGACGTCACCTAAACACAAGAAGTAGGAGAAAAACATTGCCCATATATATATATACATATATATATATATATATTTTTTTTTAATTAATCTAACCAGAAATTTGCCTGCGATAAGTTATATCTTCCACGAGAGACCTAACCAAAATGGTAAGGTATTTAGTGTTATTTATATCAGGGACTATCTTATCAAAGAAAGAGTACAGTATTACAAATCTGACCATACATTTGATGCCACCTTTACTTGACAGTTTTCAATACTTGGTACGATGCACATATTTTCAATACAACTAAAGTGAGATTTAGTTTGTAGCCAGATTTGCAGTGTTTTCTGACTATTAATGGACTGTAATGGTTTGTTTTTTGAACCATATACTCATTTTACTGAGTATTTTGATTAGATGACACACCATTGCCATGAAAAGACCTAAAAATATGAGGAGGACGTTAACTTTTGAAATCAGAATACTCAGAGGAACCACATTAATCTTCCCCTGACACCCAACCTGGTCTTTAAAAACACTGCCATCCCCCACCTGCAATAAAAATCTATGTTAAACATGAACTGTGTGAGAGACAGGTAACTCAGCAAGAGAGGCTTGCTTGATTATTCTTTCTCACTAAATCAGAGAAGAGCATCGCAGGATAAAACCTAACACCAGTCATCAATAGGTGCTATTGTACTCTAGCTCCACTCTCCAGGAGCTGCCTAGCCTGTCAGAGTATGTACGCAGCAAGGCTTCGACCCTGCAGCTATGGGATTAGCTCAACTGCTGGGTGGTCCTCCTCCTGCTGATCTCAGAACAGCATCGCAGTTTACAGTGCACTCATTCTAGGTGATAGGATTACGAATCAGCCACTGAGGTTTGTGTCCGACCATTGCAAGTCTATTGTACTTGATATTTGGCTTGATTTTCATACATTTACATATTACAATTTTTTCTATAAACTGATGATGAGAGAAAAGCCTCAAAGTTAGACAAAGGTCTTGTGACTTGAAAGTTGTTGGACTGAATCCCTAGTCTTGTTGGAAAAAGTTGGCTGGCTAAATGACTTCTGCTTGAGCTCTAGTGTTACTGCTCAGCAGCCAGCATTCGAAAGCTGTGGCAGTATTATGCCGCGGTCAGACCAGAAATTTACTTGCATGCTGTGGCGAACAGCAGGCGGGACAGGAGTCAGGGTTTGCAAGCACAAGCTAGCCAGCTAACATTAGCATTCCACAAGTTGAAAATGATCCATGTTTTTATCAGACATTTTATTTACCCTGTCCATTCACTGCAGCCATGCAGATGGTGCTTGTTTTTGTTCACCATGAAGTTGTGTAAGCATGAAAAGGCAAATATCAGTACCTGCTGAATGAAAGGTTAATCTCACCCTTTTCCTGAAATTGCCTGGATGTTGGTGGATCTTGCTGTTTGCTATGTTGAGTGAAGCAAGATCAGTCCACAAGTTGAAGTGAATGAAATGTGTTGTGAGTGTGACTGTTGTTTTAATCGGCTACCAGGTAGAACAATACAGCTGGAGAGGTGAGGCAAGGTGTTGCTGGCACTAGTAAACTTACTGGACAAAGAAAAACAAAGAAAGGTTTCTAATGTTTGTGTGTTTGATGTGTTTGATGTTGCAAAGAAGAGTAATAATCACAGGCAGTTAAAAGCTCAGAGTCATGACCGCTTTGTTTGTCATTTGTTTGTTCTCTCTTCCTAGGCCTCCTACCTTGCCTTGCATCCTTGAACTCACCACTCTTGAGTGCTTAAACTGGTTGTAATGGGGACAGATCACTGGTTGGCATTTCCCAGTCGCACACATACACACTCACGTACAAAACCAGCACATGTTCTCCATAACAGAAATCCCAGAGACAGACAGGTAGTGTGACAGGAGTAGAGCTGTCGGGGGCCTGGCGCTCTCCCCACCTGAAGGGATGGGAGTGGAGGACAATGTAAACACTCTGTCACACACATAAACAAGGCCCTGCTCAGGTTTCACTGCACAGTTAGAGAAAGCTCACCCTCTCTTTTATAAAGAAAGTATTTGTGTAATTTGTTTATGTGAAATTCCATAGCCCTAATGGGGAAAAGGCTTTTTCGGCATCACACTACACCTGAGTTCAATTTCACCAGCTCTCTCACAGATGGATCATAAAGATGGCATACCAGAGCGGACGCAATCTGTCTTTCTCTCAGTTTCAGTTCAATTTCTCAGCCTTCCTCTCTTTCAGTCACATTCTTTCTCTCTACACCCTCCCTCTCTTTCATCTGCCTCTCTGTGAATAATGGCTCTGCAGAGTAATTATTCAATACATTTTCAATAACAGGTAAATCAGAGCAGTGTTGAGGCAATTTTTAATGTTCAGCTTGGCATCTGTTTCATTTGAATTATGTTTTGCTACTGATTATGTAAGCTCAAAGTTATCAAAATTATTTGGTTGAATTTTCTTCAGAGATATTTCAGAAAAGGAAGTTGTGAACATGCACCAAAAATGTGACACACACTCCAAGCTGTGAAAAAAGCTCCCAATTAGCGGGAGCTCCTAACCAATAAAGCTTGTCTACTGGAATAGAAAACCATTATGTGTGAATGTGTGTTTGTGTGTGTGCCATTCTGCATATACATTCGGGTCAACACAAACAAACAAATAAAAAAAAAAATTTCTTTGGGAGCTTAATCCAAACATTCAATGCTCGATAAAACCAATATTAGATTATTTATTGTTCTATGCTAATAATATTCCCCAGCCAACTACAATGACACATACACAGACACCACACACAAACACACACACCACACACACACCAAACGCACCTGAACGTGTTCATCCTTGGCTAACTTCAATGTCCTGCTACTCCAGCAAGTCACCATGTGTTTAGCAGCACCAAAAACGATGGCTTAGCGCAACCTTCAGCACCACAGTGCAAATGAAATGAAGCGCAAGCCAGAAACAAGACCCAAACATGTGTTTGCTTTGTTTTTGCCTTCTAATTACATATATACATAGCTATTTCTCTCACACAGCGCGTGTAAAGTGTGTACGTGTCGAAACTGTGTGTTATGTGTGTGTGTGTGTGTGTGTGTGTGTGTGTGTGTGTGTGTGTGTGTGTGTGTGTGTGTGTGTGTCTGTGTGCGTGCGTGTGCGTGTGTGTCTGCTTCCCTGTTGTAACACAAAGCTTTGTGTCTGGAACTAGTGTGTTTCACAGCAGGCATTCCATTCAGTCTAACTCTATTTGCTTAGGTAACAACTAGGCTTAGCCAAAATTTGTTTGCGTGTATGTTTTTCTGTGTGTGTGTGTGTGTGTGTGTGTGTGTGTGTGTGTGTGTGTGTGTGTGTGTGTGTGTGTGTGTGTGTGTGTGTGTGTGTGTGTGTGTGTGTGTCTGTATCTGCATCTGTGTCTGTGTGTCTGTGTGTCTGTGCACATTCAAAGAAATAACTCCTTTGCATTTTACACATTTAAACACAAAGAGAAGCCCGTCCCTTTGAACTTGGAAACAAGCCATCCACAAATGAATGCTTTTTTGTCTCTAGTATGGCTCAAGTATTGTTTCTTTCTTCCCTTTATTCTCAGATTTCCATTTTCCTCCCTCAAAATGGCAATTAGAATAACTTTGGCTGTTAAAAGTCTTTGCAAAATACTGCCTCTGTGCACCAATAAAGTTCAAATACAATGATTAGTATCGTTTACATACTGATAGGCCTCATTGATCCTGTGAGAGTTTGAAGTATAATACACACACATACACAGACCTACGCACACCACCTACTGAGAGCATATTTCCCCTCAATACCGGGGGTCAATAGGGGCCAATAGGTGCCAGAACAGCTAAGGAGTTGCCAGATCTGACTTGTTGCTGCCAGCTGGTGAGTCCAGCAACCCACACACACTGAGATCACAAGTCAGACGTTTTATCAGTGATGTCAACTGTTATGTCAGCTCAGTCAGCCCTACCTCTGCCTCTTCCTACCACTACACACACACACACACAGACACACATTGTCATCTGATGTACTGGTGTAAGCGAGAGAGGGGAGAGACTGATTAAATTGTGTGTATTTTTTGGATGAAGCATAAAGAAGTTCAGAATTTTTTGTTTTTTAAACAGTTCAAATGGCTTAAGATGCTATTTTTGTGCTCGTCAATGTGCTACAAAATAACTTCAAGTGAGTTCATGCACGCTTGCATGCATGAGGTCCACCTTTGTTGTATATGTGTGTGAGTGTCTGTGTGTGGGTGGGTGGATGGAATGAGGTAACATACTGTGACTTTATCATGGCAAAGCAGAAACAGTATTAACAACTGGTGAAAGATGTTTTGTGGACATTTCTCGGATTCCCTTTTGGTGGAAAGAAAAATGGGGAGAGATGAGAGGGAGAGGGAGAGAGGAGAGACGGGGAGCGGTGGGAAGAAAAAAGGGGAGTCAATGAATAATGAACAGCTATAGATATTTCTTTGGGTTTTAAACTGTGTTGCTGTTCAGTGATCAGTGTAAGCCTCCTTGCTGTCAGTCTCCATCATTGCTTTGTGGCAGTTTTGAATTTCCAAATACAGGAAGTATTGCTTGATTTACTTTTTCTTTGTGTCTGAGGTGCATTTGTGTGTCTGTGTATGTCTTTCCTTCTTTCTCTTTCTGTTGCTCTCGCTCCCTCACCTCTTTCTCGCTCACATTCTTACACACATATACAGATGTGGGATAGTTGTTTGCTTTTCTTGCCAGGCAAAAATGCTTTCTTCTCTTTGTGACCCGGTTTGATGTTACCTGACGTGTGTGTGTGTGTGTGTGTGTGTGTGTGTGTGTGTGTGTGTGTGTGTGTGTGTGTGTGTGTGTGTGTGTGTGTGTGTGTGTGTGTGTGTGTGTGTGTGTCTGTGTGTGTCTGTGTGTGTGTGTGTGTGTGCACGGACATTTGTGTGGAGAGAGTGAGCATGTGCTAAACCCAGTTCCTTGGATGAGCTGCTGCAAAGGCCCAGATTGACAGAGAGGATTAAGTGTGTCATCCCTGGGATTAAGTATAATGAGTAAGATTGACAGACAAGACAACAATGTACACTTACACAGACTCATACACACATACACTATAAACATACACATAGAAAGGTACACAGGCAATTATTGAGAGGTGTATCAAAGTGCTGGGATAAGCCCCCCGTTTAAATGAGTGTGAACAGGCCGTTCCATCATTGCTTTACGCCTCTACAGGGAGGGAACAGGGATTACCCCTCTTGACTTTCACTGCATCACTCCTTTTTTTCTCTTATGTCTCTTTTCCACTCCCAATGTCTTTTGTCCTCTCTCTTTTCTGTTTCTCATCTGTGCGTTTCTCTGTGTAAGATGTGTATACCAAGACAGAGACTGAACTGTCAGCGAGCCAGGATTGCGCTCTCTGTTGTCCGTGACTCTTCTGACTCGCTGAGAATGCCTAAAGATGTAATGACTGCTGCCAATGATCGGACCAAGTTGGATCAAGTTTGTTCCAGTCTGAGCAAGCTGGTGTTTGTAGGCAGAAGATGAAATTACAAGGCACGTGGTCGTTCCTTAAGATTATTTAAAACATATTCTATTTTTTTACGACTGGTTTCTGAGCCATCTACATAACGTGGCAGGAGAAATAATCATATTTTTGAAACGGCTAAAAATAGCAAGCAAGCGCAGTGATTGAATATTATTTTATAATACAGTTTATTAGGTTCCACTGTAGAGCCATAGCCCTACACTTAAGTTTACTTCTCTCTTACTGCTAGAACTGAAAAAAAATTTATACATTCGAGGTCATTATGTTTGGGTTGTCTTATCTTTGTAAGTTTCAATATAATCAACGTATTATACAGTATATCTGTTGCCAGCTTAATGCATTCTGTCATAGTCATGATATGCAAAGCACTCATACATACCGTATGCACTGACAGAGAGAGAGAGGGAGAGAAACCGAATATATTTATATCCACATTAATTTTACCGTGCATTCTTTCAATTTCATCCATTTACTTGTTTGTCAAGGACGGGTCTGGAATCCATGTGTGCCACAGAACTTCAAAGGACCCTTTTGTACAGAAGATCTTGTCCACTTTTAATCTAAAACTGCCAAGTGGCAGCTTACAATCACTGTCCAATCAGATAGCAGCTGATAAGTGTGGCATGTAGCAGTTAGCTCGGCACCCGCCAAACCTTCCTGGCCTAGGTGCAGGCTTGTCAGCACAGTGTGCACTTGAGGTTTTGCAAGATTCTTTCAGAAGGATGATCAGCTTTCATCTTATCACTTTGCACAATGACACAGGCTTCAAAGAGTACTGGTCATTTTTACTGGCACTGCAGCGTGTGCGTGTTTGTGTGTGTGTCTATGTGAGCTCTCGACACATTCCAAGAAAGCTGTTTCAGGCTCTCGGACTGTGTTTAATGAAGGCAAGGGCATGGCTTCAAAGAGCTGCAATCCAAACTACATGTGCAGATGTACACACACACACTCATGCACTCACAACACACATACACCTCTGCTGGTTGGAACAAATGAAAGAGTTTAAACTCAATCTCTCAGCCTTGTCTTGTAATTTGGCAGAGCAACCTTTATAAGATGACTGACAGAAACGGACGGATAACCAAGAATGTGAAATTTGTGTGAGAGGGAGTGAATGATCAAAAAGAAAAGTTGACAAAATATTGCACCAGATAACCTGTCCTCAAAATCAGAGGCTAACCTGTCTCATTTGAAATGTTTTTCGCTCCAATAAATATATCAATTTACACAAAATATCATTAAGCTCAGATACTTTAAGGATTGTGTCCAGTTGTGCGTGTTAGTGCCTGTCTCTTTGTCAGGATACTGTATACTCTGGCTGATCCAGCAAGCAGATATACCTATTGAAGGTGACATGTGCTAAGTTGGAGGAATGATGAAATTTCAGAGTTAATGGGCAAGTTGTGGGAACTGAATTACAGAAAGTTTAGAGCTGGAGCGATGCTTATTCCACATAATATCTTTTGCTATAATTTGTAGATTGTAGCTGCCAGCTGAAGAATTTCTATTTCCAAAAGGCAACTTTCCAGGATAAAAGATAAGATTCATAGTCTGATTTTCAGATTGATGCTGGTCACTCTTTGCAACCGCAAATGGTTTAGACTAGAACATTAAAGTTTCTAAAAGTTACAGCATTTTTATGAAAGCACTGGAGGGCCTTCCCTCTGTTTAGAAACATGCGATAGTTCGAGGCCTAGGACTGACCCTCAAACCATTTGTTGGAAATCCTTCTTGCTTTAAGGTTTACGAGCATGTATATGTTTGAGTTTTGATGTTTTAGTGTGTGTGTGTGTGTGTGTGTGTGTGTGTGTGTGTGTGTGTGTGTGTGTGTGTGTGTGTGTGTGTGTGTGTGTGTGTGTGTGTGTGCTCGTGTGTGTGTGTGTGTGTATTTGTGTGTTTGCACACATGTGTAACTGTGTGTCTCTGGTGCCTTTGAGGTGTGTTAAGGTGTGTTTGTCTCTTTGATGTTTGGCATTGGGTTTATAAAAGGGTTGGTTTTTAGAGGCATGAATTGTTGGTGCATGTGTGTGTCTCTGTATGTTGGCCAGCAGGATGGATGTGGTTCACCTTGCACTGGCCACCTGTAAGCCATCGACAGAAATTAGTCCCTTTAGTCTTGATGGGTTGCAGAACATAAAAGGAAGGGCCAGTGAAAATGTGGTAGGAGGGCTGATGGTGGAGGTTTTGAGGAGGTGTGTTGTGTGTGGTAGAGGATATTTGGACCGACCATTTTCAAAACTGCACTCTTACTGTGCTATCATAAGACATAGTAAAGGGGATAAAAGGTAAATACCATACAATGGAACATTTGTTTCTCACTTGTCAGCACTGTTTGGTGTGTGTGTGTGTGTGTGTGTGTGTGTGTGTGTGTGTGTGTGTGTGTGTGTGTGTGTGTGTGTGTGTGTGTGTGTGTGTGTGTGTGTGTGTGTGTGTGTGTGTGTGTTTGTGTGTGTTTGTGTGTGTCTTACTTATTTAGCTCCAGTATTCTGGCGGTAGGCCCAATCCTGCTCCAGAGTTCTGCTCTGACTCCACTAAACACAGACAACCTGGACTCATCAAACTCAGTAAACAAATAAGTCATTAATACCAGCCTGAAGGCTCCACACACACAATTATAAATGTATAGTACATGTGCACTATTGTGGACATACCACCAGCCATGCCCATTCCTGCCATGTCCAAGGCTGCTATTGGCTATGGGGTTTGGGACTAGCGAGACTAATGATGTGGTCCTTGTGTTCGTGCTTCCTGTCCTTCACTGAAGGACTTCCTGTGGCACAGTCATGTGTTCCTGATTACAGTTCAGATCTAAGACCCCTGGAGCAGGAAAGTTTTGCTCTGATGCGCGCACACACACACACACACACACACACACACACACACACACACACACACACACACACAGACACAAAGACACACACACACAGACACAAAGACACACACACACACACACACAAAGACACACACACAAACACAATAAATATAGAATAACCTGTGTCCCTTTCGTCAGATATGTGATATTATTGACAAGGAGCACTGGAAATACTGAGCTGTGTTTACTTCTCTTTTCTTTTTTTTTCTTTAAGTTTCTCTGTCTGTTTCTGGTTTTTCTGCAGTCCCTTGTTCTGTAGCCAGGAGGTCGTTTGGTGTGATGAGGAGCTGACTGGTCCTGTTGTATTTTACTCACTGCTCTGCAGCCCAGCCCTGGCACCAGACCTCAGTGCTGGGGTATTGAACAGGAGGTTGGTTAGTTCTGTGGGGAGAACTACACAAACAGTGATATTTTCAATTGTGAAAACAATACAGGTTAGCTAGTTTCAAATTTGAGGCCAAGAAAATATGTCTGTGGATTTCAGTTAGGATCCAGCTGTTACCGAACCATATCAGTGGTTTTGCACGTTTTATTCTTGAAACTAGAAGGCACATATTTTTACATCTATGGCAGCCATTCTGCCAAAAATACCATAAGATAAAATTTGCTACTGTCCAGGAAGCCAGCATTGGTTTCCAAGTTGCATTATAACTATATATTATATATATATATATATATATAGAGAGAGAGAGAGAGAGAGAGAAAGAGAGAGAGAGAGTTGTTGAGAATTTTCAGACAATGTTCATATCACATGGGTATGCTTTGGAAAACGGTCAGCAGAAATGTAAACATGATTTGTATTTGTGTATAGACTTTGCTTTTTATGGGATAAAGTATGCATGACAAGCATGGTCTTACAAACAGGGTGGATCTAAACAACTGACAGAAGCTGGCGTAATCTAATAATCCCTTGCTGTTGTATTAGTAATTTTTTACATTTTGTTTAGCAGAAGCAGCCCTATTATCTTGATGCAGCATTTCACTTTCTAACAGCTCCAGCCATGTGTAAAGTTGTCATTACTCATCTGTGCTCCAAAGAGCAGGAAAAGTGTGTGTCTAGTGTGTGTGTAGAGCCACTCTCCAAGGGGAAATTGTTAGCAAATGGGCTCCAACTGCTGGCCTTTTAGCTTTGCAAACACAACCTGAAGGCCTCTCCCCACATTCCCTTCTCTCCACTCAACCCCCCCCACCCTGCCCACCCTCCCACCCGCCACAATTCACCTGCCCAATAACCCTAAGGCTTCTCATCCCTCTGCTTCTCCCTCCCTTCCTTCCCTTCTCCCGTTTTCTATTTCGGTCCCACTCACTAACTTAGACATTTCCATACCTCTTCATCATTCCCTCTCCCTCCCTCTCTGTGTCTCCTTCTTCACACACAGAGAGTCATTCCTGAGTGGGTAAACAGAGTAAATTGGGGCTGACCCCCAGGGTTAGCAGAGGCCACGCTCTCTTTTCATGTCAAAACCATCTGAAGGCTGATTGGTTGATTGCAGTGCTCTCTGCTTCCAAAAGGCTCCCTTGTGCTGCTGTAATTGCCCTATCATGCACGCGTACACACATACACATACTTAACGCACGCACACACAAGCATGCACGTACATACATGCAGACACACACATACATTCTTACAGCCAAATGACTTAATTGGTGTTAATTGCATAATGACAGTAGTGAATTGGACCTGTGTCAGAGGTGACGCAGGTTTGAGTAGAGAGGGGGATGGAGAAAGGATGTTGAGAAGATGTGAGAGAAATGCTGGCCCTTCTATTTTGTCTCCGTCTCCATCTTCTTTCTTCCTCATTTCCAGCACCAAGCAATCCTTGACCTGAT
Organism: Xiphias gladius; assembly: GCF_016859285.1. Lineage (NCBI taxonomy): Eukaryota > Metazoa > Chordata > Actinopteri > Istiophoriformes > Xiphiidae > Xiphias > Xiphias gladius. The sequence goes on along the minus strand of NC_053417.1, from coordinate 16,934,421 downwards.
TGCAGAAGTTGGCCGATGGGGATGATATACACATACACACACTGTCACACACACAAAAACAGATAGCCCTTTGTAGTGTAAAGGGATGCTCTATAAACTTAACACAAGGATTCAATTTGACTCAGTCAGCATCGTTGTGTGTGTGTGTGTGTGTGTGTGTGTGTGTGTGTGTGTGTGTGTGTGTGTGTGTGTGTGTGTGTGTGTGTGTGTGTGTGTGTGTGTGTGTGTTTACGTGCGTGTGTATTTAGCTATACCAGTGGAGTATGTTTGTGTGTGACTGCTTGGGCAGCTGAAAGAGCGCTATTGGTGAAAACGTTTAAGCCATCATCATTAGAGAGTTGTTGGTATAGAGGTATGTTTTAGTGAAGGATGTAATTGGACCGTCATAGTGCAGTGTAATCTTCTCATATTCTGTGAAAACAGCGAAAGCTATTGGCCGTAATGGCCGTGTTTAAGGTGGGACCTTCCCATGTTAAACATACAGCGTCTTAGCCTGATACGGACTGGGACTGAATAGCAGGGAGAGAGGCTGGTGTGTGTAATGCTGGGTATATACCAGAAGCCCTGCAGTCATATATTCTGTCTCCATGCTCTACCGTACATATTTATTTCCCTCTTATTCTATTCCACAGAAATCACTCTACAGTTGTGTGTGTATGAATTCAGTTTGAACCCAGTATGTGGTGGTTCGCGTGATTTCAAAACCAGAGCTTTCTCAAGTGGAAACATTGCTGCGTCTGAGACCACCCGGGATTAATTTCTCTTTGTGAAAATGCTATTGTGTATATGCATGTATACGTTTGTGTGCATGTCTGCAATTAAACGAGTAGGCCTGTGTGCACGTATGCCTGAATCCCTGTGTGTGTGTCCTTGTGTGTTTGTCTGTCCTTGTGTGTGGGAGTTACAGTAACCCCCATCCTGCTGTTTATAGGAGGGAGTGAAAAGTGATGGAAGGTATGGAGAAAGATGGGCCAGTGATGACATAGCCTTATGTTCACCCCCTCTGGATATGGCCCCCTCTATATTAGATCTATCCATCATAAGGCTGCACTCGAGTCCCACATGCTTCCTATACCCTTCATAGCTAGATGTCCACTGTACATGTGTTAGTCTCATCAATGTTCTACTCATACGGTACATGTCACGCTCATACTTGTAAAGTCTGAATGTACTTTGTCATACCCACTGCATATTGAGTGTGTGTATTCTCGTGTGTGTGTAGCCTGTATTGACTCTCTGTAAGTGGTGTTCGAAGCTCAGATGATAGATGTATGGTTTTCATTCAGGTTCCTCAGAAAGACTTCCCCCACAGGCTCATCTAGACACAAAAGGAGCTGTCACTCTGTTTTTCTGATCTCACTGTGTGTTCATTCAAATATATGGGTCTGTGTGTGGTGTTGCTGGTAGAGGGTTTGTGTATGTGTGTGAAAATGGCTCAGTGTGTGTCGGAGCTGTCACCTGTTCCTTGTGCTCTGTACGAGCCCTGTCTCTGGGCGAGCCTTTGATCTCGTCGACAGGAGATTCCTACAGTGTGAAATAGCTCCAGCCAGATTTACTCAATGAAAGAGCAGACCTTAACCACTGTTATTACACACTTTTTTTTAAACATCACTCCTTGTTTCTGTCTGTCTGTCTTTTGTTCTCTCACTCTCTCACATTCTCCCCATCTTGTTCTGTCTTTGTCATTTGCTGCTTCGTTACATACATATGCTATGAATGCGCTTGTAAGTGCACATAAATCTTAAATTGGAGGGGATTTTCTGTAATATTTACTGCACTAGCCTTTGCATTCAGTCATAGCTGGAGTCAAAATGCCACTAAGTCATGCAGTCGAAGGAGGAGAAATTGGACCCAATACAATAATGTACATGGCATTTCTATCATTTTTGCATGTTTGTGTCTATTTGGGAATGTGTGAGTGCATGTGAGTGTAACTGAAAAGGGTTGTGGATGTGAGAAATGACACATGGCACCTCAGACTGTCTCTTTATAGTTCTAATAGGAGAGACAAGGGAAATGCTCAGTCTCACGCTCCTTCTTTCTCTCTGCTCTGCTCCATGGTCTGGCAGTCTGACGTTAGTGTGTTATTTCTTACAGGTGGTTGGGCGTGGCTGTCTGAGCTGTTGAACATGTGTCAGAGTCCAGGTGGGGAGAGACACACAATGTAATTATCCCTGTGAAACACTATCCATGTAACACAAACACTACACACATGTCTACTGGCAGTTACAGGGGCTGATGCTAATTTATTGTGGTGAGCTATACTATTTGGAATATTGCATTCTGCAGACCTAGAGTGACAAACAGCAGTAGGAGCAAAGCCAAAGGGACGAGGAGAAGCAATGGTGGAGCTATTAATTGAGTTAAATGAATGACTCTTTTACTAGTGAAGAATTAGTCTCAGGTCAAAAGAGTAGAAATCAAAAATGTGGTGTGGAGCTTTACTGTGGCATCTATGGCATGGCCACGGCACCTCAGGGAGCAATGCCTGTTCGCTTAAACACTGCTGGACACTTTTGCCACTCAGGTGCTTGTGTAACCACAGAAACATCATTATATGTAGCCATTGCATCTCAATCATAATACACTTTTTTTTAAAGGATAGGTTCACAATTTTTCAATTCAGTCTTAAAACGATAGTCAGGGGCCCATATGAGCACTGAGATAGGTTCTGCTCGCTGTAATCATTCCTCCTAATGCTCTTCCAGTGGAAGTGGTAGAGGACAAAATCCATTGCACAGTTCAGCCAAAACTAATATTCAGGGCTCTAAAATAGACAAATCAAGTGATTATCTTCCAGCGTTACAGTCTTTTTAGTATGAAATTCTCTCTTTTGGTTACTTTTCCCCCACTGTAGCTCAGCAAGGAAACACTGTCCAGGAAAACACAGAGAGAGGGAAATTTGTACTAAAAAAAACAAACCTTTTCACATACCCACTTAATTTGTGTAACTCAGACTAATGTGGATTTGGTCCCCCATCACGTGTATTGGAATCTCATTAGGAAGAGATCTCTTTAAACAGCTGGTATGAACAGTAGGAATGAATATAGCATGTAAAACTTGTGTCAATGTTCATATGGGCTTGTTAGTAGTGTTTTAAGACAGAATTGAAAAAAAATGTGAATCTATCCTTTAAGTTTTGAGCACGCTACCTCAACGTTTTAATATCATACAATATTTATGACTAGTTAAATTTTTAACCTCAACGTGAAAGGCAAGAATTAATCCAAAACCAGGAACTCACATTTCTGTTGATGTTTTTATTTCATTTTATTTATTTTATTTTATTTATTTTTTATTGATTTATTTTTTTTTTTTTTAAATACAGAAATATTATTATAAGACATGGAGGTGCTTTCTAGGAATTACAAAAAAGATAGTTTTAAGTTAAATCTAAATAGCTGTCATAAATATTTGTCAAGTTACACTGCATAAAGTCCTCATAAGGTACCAAATCTACTATGCAATGTCCATTTCATGTCCACCAACTATTTGGGTTGATTTCTCCTTCAACTAGGTAAGTGCACTGAGACGGCTGTCACCTGTCATTACAGCAAACTGGAAGAGAGATGTGGGGTATGCCAGCTAAACAGACCCACTCAAAGATGTGGGGTAATGTGAGTGATGGTTGAAAGTCACAGCCTGTGACCTGAGAAAGCTCCTACTAAACATCAGCACATGACCTTGCTTGGGAGGCCTGAATTCTTTCAGCCCTAAGCCGATACTATTCCCAGCACCACTCAGACAAAATGGACCAAGCTCACACACAAACCTACACAAACACACACACACACACACGCCAATATTTCATACTGCAGATTTTATGAGTTACTGGAAGTCTGCACACATTTCACTTAATCATATTTTCACAGGTCATTTTAGTTTATCAGCTATGCAAACTATTTTTTCGCCCCTGATATCAGTAAGACGTCAGAAGAGAATGTCACGAGTTTTAGTTATCTGAGTTAAATGAACCACAGTTGAAAAATGATCCCTAACTTAGCAATCACATCAATATTCCACATAACAGACTTTCATAAATGTAGTGAGGACAGGTTTACATACAGTACAGTCCCAGCTCCACTCTACCCTTGACTATCATAACAAAGAGTATTTACTTAGCCAGTGCATCATAACCTGTTGCGTTAATCCCACAGCAAGACTGAATGTTAAGCACTAGCCTTGGTGCTGTCAGTGTGGATAACTGTATCAGTGATTGTTTAATGGGTACAGTATGTTTCATCAGTAAATATCACAAAACTATGAATCGCTTTGTCAAAACTAATGAGCATTATTGACTCTCTATCTGCACACAGAGCAAGACCTCTGCCACTTTCTACAATGCTTATTTATGATCTGCAGTATCTCGCTTTAAGATTCACTGGCACAGCCCTCCAAAGTGTCATACAGAGCACTCCAAAAGGTTGTTAAAGGTTCAAGATGGCTGCACAAGGAGTGTTGGTGCTTTTAGTCAGAGAGAAAGATTTACATGGGATTTACAAGCGCTTCAGATGCCTTTTTTAGTTCAGAGAAGTCTCAGGAATCACAACTGACTCAAATATTTTAACTGTTGAAATGTGTTTGTTTCCGGCCTCCCTCTCCTGTCAAGTTTGCCTATAGCCTCTTTTACCTCATCTTCCTCTCTCTCGCTCTGTCTCACCCACACGGCCCCACCAGAGATCTTATCTTTTTACCCTGAGGCTGAAAAAGTGGGTATTTCAGCCAACAAACCAATCGTCCACACCTCTTCTCTGATTATTCCCCTTCCCACCCCATCACTGTTCTAGAACATGAGAATGGATCGCACAGACTGGTGTACTTACTGCACACACAAGCACGAACACAGTAAAATACACCCCTCCATTTGATCTGACATTCATATTTGTTTAAGGAATCAGAAATGCGGCATCATTAAAACCATGCGGAAGTCATTAGTGTGTTCTTTTACTCGCTATCCCTTTTTTCATCTCACCTCTTAGAGAGCAATGCTCAGAACTGGCAACTTTAAAAGTAACTTATTGGCATCTCTTTTACATGTTTCTTCACCCTTTGCTCTCACACACTGACACAGAGGTCATACTGAGGTAGAGATCACTAGCAGACCACCAGGCATTGTGAAATCCTCCCTCTTTATCCCCAGTGTATATTCTATGTGTCTCATGTCCTGGGGCTATACTGACCCCAGGAGCACCGACAGACTCAGCCAATAACATGATTGGTTCTTCCTGAGACCGGACTTAACTAGTATTAAGCACCACATAACAGCTGTGCTAGCACAAACATACTCACTCCACTTGACATCAATCTCAACTTTGTCACTCTGTCCTAAATCCTGCTTGTAGATACATTTTGTATTTGGTTTAATGACAAAAAGTAAAAATAGGCAGTACCTATCTCTGATGTCCAAGGGGCACACACCTAATAAAGAGAGAATAAACCACAAAACAAAATCATTTAATCCTCATCCAAGTGGGATGGATGAATAAATGAACACATTGTTAACATTGGATGGGCAGGAGCTCCAATGTTTAATGACCAAACACAAATCTTAGCTGACTGTGTAAATCTCTGTATGAACTTGTCCACCTCAAATACTTGTAGCTACTGAATAGACATTATTATCAGATTTTGTTGACACAAGTGTCCCGCACACACACACACACACACACACACACACACACACACACACGCACAGATACAGATTCATAGGCAAACACACACAGATCCACATGCAGGCGCAGATACACGCACCAACACACACTTACGTAAAGGTGAGCCTGTTTTTCCTTGAGAGCAGATTGAGATCTGAAGGATCACATTTATTTTCTTAACTGGTTCAAGTGATCCTAAATAGATCTGAGATGACCAAACCAGACCAAACCAAATCTTTATAAATCTAAAGCTCCCGCTTCATTGTCTCTCTGCCCATTTATAGCAAGCACACATACACACACACACACACACACACACACACACACACACACAGAGAGATTTTACTCCCTGGTCTGAGTAAATATTAGGCTCATGTCCAAAAATCTCTATTGCTATGGCCAAGCCTTTTCTTATTCATGTGTGTTACACCAGTCACAGGAATTTATAAAAGGTGAAGTGCAGTATTTATGGTCTGTATGCTGTCAAATTCTAGTTTTTAGGAATCAGTTTTTATAATATGGAAACACAGAACAGGGAAAAAGACGGTTCCGTGTCGCCAGCCTGGTGTGGTAGAGGGGCAAATCAGTTAAGAGAGGGAAGTGGACGATGGGCAATAAAGAACAGATGGAGAAACAGTGAGTCTGTGGGCAGTGAGAGAAAGGAAGAGACTTGGGTCAGGAGTGAGGACTGATGGGTCAGTGGAGTTGGTCTCATCTTGAGAAGACATCATGAGGAGGGTGGAGCATTAATAGCACCGTAGATTACAACGGAGGGCTGACTGCATGAATGAGCACAGCACATGCACACACAAACACAAATGGGAAAGGTAAGAAAAAGAAGTAGAATAGAGGAAACACTTATGGTGAATAAAAATGTGTTTTTGTAACATTGCTGTTTGTGCAAAGTATGATTTGGTCTTGACTTCAGCCTACACTTTATCTCCTGCATGGAAACTTTCCTCCCCTTATAAAATGAAAATGTGAATTATGACATCATTTCAGACATGTCTTTTTCCGACGTTTGTGTGCGTGTAGACTCCTATGTTTCACTGCACTAAGAGCAAGAAAAGCACAGGAGAACATTTTTCTCTATAAACTTATTTCTGTAAACGTAGCATCTGTGCGTGCATTTCAGGGTACTGGGTCAAACCTTCAAAGCAAAGTGAATGCCACCATGCACCCACACTCCCCCACACCAAGACTTCCACCCTCCCTCCCATACCCGCATGAGAGTGCACCACAGCCAGGCTTGCATCCACTCCGGTTTTTCCGAATGGGGGTAAGAGGCTGTTACCGTGTCAGTCGACATGGCCTCTTATCGGACCATCAGACTACCCTCAGATTCTCTTTCCAGATGGAGGTGAGATAGGGCCTCAGAGGCCCGGACCCCCGCAGACACTGAGAGCATGGAGGCCTCCCCTGATCTTCTACCTGATGGAGGTGCTTTAATGTGGGTTCGGGTTTCACTTGTCTCCCCTGTCTGGCTAGGCCTGCGCTAGTGTCAGGATGCAGGCGCGTTAACGGCTCCTCAGCCTGGGTTCTGATGGGCCAATGCTGCTCCACGTCGAAGTTTAGCACCAGGTCAAGGTGTTGTTATGGGACACAAGCACACCAGGGTCCCCGCACTATTCTTATTGTGAAATATAGGTGAGTGGTGGGTTGTATACACATCTGTTCAGGCACTCACAGGCAGACTTTGACACACATGCAGCTGGCCCACAGTAGAGCTCTCCTCATCTCTCTCAATAACATAAACACTGCCACTCACAGTGTGCTCAGAGTGAGAGGAAAAGGAGAAGGAATCCTGTGATAAGACAAAAAAAAGCTTGAAGGAGTAAATGAGTGAGATTAGTCAGAGAGAAACTTCTGAGCGTTAAGAGAGACAGATCGGGGGGGGAGGAATTTGGGAGCAGATAGACAGAATTCCACGTACCTTTTATTGTTGTTGCGCAAACCTGTATTTTGGACCTGCATGAACATTATGTACTTTTTGAACATAGTTTCTTTTTCGCCTTGGGGCTTTCGAGTGATAAATGAATATTTGAACATGTCCTGCCAATAACAATTTTTCAATCTTGCTTTCTGATGTGAGCGCCTTTGTATTTTTTATGTGTGAATTTCAACAACATGCTCATGTACTGCTTTTTATTCAAGCATACATATATACATCTGTGTGTGCACAGTATGTCAAAACAACCTTCACATTCGGAGTAGGTGCTGCGGATTCCACCCGTATCATTTGTACATTGGCACACCTTGGCTGGACTCGGGGAACTCACCACCATTCCACAGAGAGCCCTCCATCATTCCTTACAGGATTAGAGACAAAGAAGGGGGAAAGGGAGAGGGAGAAAGTTTCAGGGAGGGTTTGCTCTTTTATGTTTTGTAGTTGGCAGAGACTTTACCATAATTTAGTTGAAATAATAGAAGTTTTAAAATTGCTATCATTGTCTCCCTCTGTTTCTCTCCCCCGCTGTCTCTGTCAATTTCAAACCAGATGTCAATTTAAGGAGGCACAAGGAGTTGATGCACGCTAGTGAAGCACTGTTTGAACAAAAAGAAAGCTCTGCAATGGCACACATGAAGCATACACAGTGTCCGGCTTACTTATAGATGCACACTGCCTCTCCATTGGAGTTTAATGAGTTTGATACATGTGATATAGTTTTTTCATCAACAGTCAACTCCACCTAGTGGTGTTTGTGCTGAACAGATTTCTGACTGTGGTGAGGAACGAACAGTTACGAAGGAAACATTACACCAGCAATTGTTTATCTGCACTGAGTCACTTTACTCTGAAATTGCTTGGAAAGGGAGGATCAATACTAAGTCTTTTGATATGAATCCCTCAGAAGCTACAAACTGCAGATAATGTTGCCTCTGAGATCTGGCTGAATGCCTTGGTGGCATAGGCTGTCCATTGCTGGGGAGCAGTTGTTGGCTGTGCTAGTAGCACCTCTTAGCCTGGCATCTGTGAGGCTTGCTCACACTTGCTTTCACCCAGCATGTGTTTGCTCAGATGAAGGAAATTATGTAATTAGCCTGTGAGGGATTGTTTTCTTTCCCTCTTTTCCCCCCTCTCTCCCGCTCTCTACCTTTACCCCTCCGTCTTTCTTTCCCTCCCTCTTTTCTTTTGCACATGCTCTCTCTCTTTCTAGTCCTATGACAGCTGGAGATGGTTCCAATTTAATCCGTGCCACACCCTAGCTCACCTCCTTCATTAATTGCCAGGGTCCATCAGTGGAAGAAAATGAGCACTTGTCATACAGATCCATCTTAGCTCTTGAAGAGCAGCTTTGTTAAACATCAAAGGGGAGTTTCAGAGGTGTATGAGGGATTGGAAATGGAAGCTCTGGGTGTGTGGGGGGTTATGTCAGGGTGGGTTTTGGTTGGGTCGGGTTGTGTGCTGGGAGATGGGTGCAGGGGTACACATGGGCAATAGCGGGGGGAGGAAAACCTGGCATTTTGCTTTCTAATTCCAGCCGGCCTGGAGGCCTGGAGCGCTAAGAAGGGCCTCACTGTTGCTCTCTGGATCAGCCAGGTATTGCTTACATAAAAAGCAAGTGAAAACAGCTGTAGGGATAATTAGCTTGATTCTCCATTACATGCCATGAGGGCCAATAACTAAAAAATGGAGTTTTGTTTGGGTTAGAGCTGCAGCCCCAACCAGGAGGAAGTTGTAAAAGTCATGCAGAAAAAAAGAAAGAGAGAGGAAAAAAGGAGAAATGTAGGGAGAAAGAGCGAGCTCTTGAAGCAATTGTTGCAGAGACGTTCCCTCTTCCTGGGGACGGCTTGATGTAGACCATATTTTTTAAGGGTTTTAAAAGGCTATGGTTTCAGAATGATTGGATGGGAATGTGTGCCATCCACATGTTTTTACCCATCTAATGCAATCTGAGTTTTCAGTTCATGGGAATGTTTGACTTCAGATCAATGAATTGAAGCTAGACCAAATTTTAAGTGGTTTTTTATAACATTTGCTTCCTTGCAATGGAGATGGTGTGTGATATTTTAACCATCGTTGAGCATGTTGAGTCCCCATTACACCATAGGTTCTGCATTCAATAAATCAGACATATGATAAGAGCAGCGATTTGTTTTGTCGTTGTTTTCATTGCAAAGCATTTTGTCAAAACTGCTTCTCTTCTGACCTTCCTTTCCAAGGTTAAATAGACCATCCTCCCCTCTGAAACATGATATATTCTATCACATACTAGCCCTACATTCACAAAGTATCTCAACACAAAGAAATATGTATGTCTATCTAAACCGAACAGTGAGAAAGTCAGCTCAGTCGTTAGTTGTCACTTCTCTCTCCCCCTGTATTTCACCCCCAAAATCTGCCCCTTCATACCACCGAATGTCTTGTTTTACGTCTCTCCACTTGGTAGAGTGAGGTGAGCAGGGGGGGCCGAATTTTTTTGCTGGTAATTGAATTTGGTGTGTTTCTCTTTTTTCTGTAGGAGTGAAAGAACACCAACCACAGAGTAATTCCAAGTGAAAGAGCAGCACTCTAACATTGGTGGTCCCAAAACTCTGCAAGGATCCATTTAACAGGCATTTTATATTAGTAGCACTTAAAGACAAGAAGGGGTTTCGGCCGCTCACATCCAGACTCTCAGGCTTGATATGCAGTCCTCAGGACAAAGACAGACAGATGGAAAGAGAGACAGACTAGTTGGTTTGGGGAAAAATACAGTTAGACTAACTAAATAGGCATCTTACAGATTTGGATCAGCTATTCACTTACCAGGACTCCAACAAGGCATGTTGTGTATGTAGATACACAATACTGGTCAATCTTAACAACAAGATGAGCATTATTTAATTAACACAGGTACCAGGCAGTATACATGTTTTTTCCACTAGACTGTTTCTGCAGCAGGCAATTGAAAATTTTGATTAGCCAACCATTTTCCTGTCTCCAGGCACAGGCTAAAGCAGTATTAATATGAGAAAGTGTTCACCCTGTCTGATCCCACCATCAAACACACAGAGTGGAGGAGTGGGGAGGAGGATGAGGGTTACACAGGGAGTAGAAGATAGGAATGGCTGATTGGAGTTAGAGGGAGATGATGGCAGAGTGTTTTGAGACAGAGAGGGAAATGATATTTTGCCAGTTAAAGGAATGCAGTGATGTGAGTCAGAAATGTGTAAATTCATGCATGTGGGAATAAAGCCATTAGCAAATAACCTACTTTATGTAAAGTGGCTTAATGTGATAGTGGAAGGGATTTGTCAGATCTGTTGGAGTGAGTGTCAAGTGTTAAAGTTTTAGTTTTTATCAGTAGCCGATCCTGTGAAGATTCAGGTCATGGTTTTGGATATTACAGTGCAATTTATCACATTGCCAACCATATAGTCCTCATGTAGCCGGGCTGCTGCACATTGCCACTGTCTGTTTGATGAATGGAATCCCCAAGTGTGTTTACCACTTTGTGTAAAATGTCCTCTTGTGCAAGGCTGTCACATATCATTCCAAAACTGTAAAAACTTACATTGGAACAGGTCATTAGAATTGCTGCATTGTCGGGACACAGAAAGTCAGAGCAGCTAGTTTAATTAGAGTTGTTCTCAATCATACTCTACAATTTCATTTTTTTCTTTGAATCAGACACAGAAACAGTGGCAAGTACTACCTCACCCAGCTGCAGTTTACACTTTTACTTAGAAAAACAAGAGTGTACAAGTTGCTAAAATGTTCTCATTGTGCACTGCAGAATACATGTAGCTGACTTTTTTTTTTTTTTGCAGCCTTTAGCAGCTGTTGATGCAGAAAATTATGGACAATGGCCTTTGGGCTGAAAGGGCTTTAAGCAGCATGTCAGAGCCATTTGAGCTCACTAAATTATCCAGAGCGTGGTTCTGGCTTTCCTGACTGATATAATATGCTTTGCTTTGTCACATGTTTCTAAATCGGGCATAATCTTGACCACAAATGCAGCACTTAAAACTCAGGAACATAAAAGTCCTTATGATTTTAACACTCTGTCACAACATGCTGACATGGAAAATAATCACACGCCGATAAGCGTACACACATTCATGACCACATAGCGACACACACTTCCTCATTAACAGCGTGAACACAGGCGTCATACGCGAATTTGTGTTGTGAATACATCTGTTGTGTGGAGGTAGTGAGGTGTTGACTGAGAAGAAAGAGGAGCGGTCTTCAAACACATCCACAGGCAGGTCGTGCTCTCCATTATGCCCTGCCGGGGGCCATATTTGTTGATTCTCGGGCCCCCCAAATCATTAATTTAAGTGCAGACGACAGCGAAGAAACCTGAGAATGACGTTCAACACACATACACAAATTCACACACAAGCATGTACATGCGCAGAGACACATTTGGTCACATTTACACGCAAGCAGGCACACATTTGTTATGCACGCCCTGCGTTGCATAACAAATGATGGCACTTTAATTGCTGTGCCTGTTTATTTACTCCTGGATGTAATGGATGGACCGTCTTTGCTTGGCAGCCAATCAGAGTGAGACAGGAAGAGTGTGAGCAGCCCTGCAGAACTGGACACATTCCTTACAATCTGACATTCCTCTTTATACTCAACACACACTAACGTAATATGCTACAATTAAAAACTGGATGTCCCCTTATGCGTAAGATTTTTTTTGCTCAATAGACAGGCCAGGCATTTCTACCGCAGAATATTCCCCAACATTACCTATGTAGAATTAAAGTTCTTTCACTATGCCGTCCCTGAGTGACTGATGATAACGTCTTCAGTGATTGGTAGTTATTTTGGGGCCTGTTTGCTCAGCCAATGAGGCGCCCCCAGTGTGCTAGACATACATCATTGTTTCTCTTTTTTCAAAACCTAACCCTCAGGAAAGAAGTGAGTTGTTGCTGACTGCTGTGCAGCCTGAATAACAGACACATTCCGATTGTTTTTTTTTTTTCTTTTTATTAATGAGCACTTGATGTTTGGGCTGCTGCCAGCTGCATTTAGAGCATTCTTAAGGAGCTCTGGAGACTCACCAGACAGTTACAGAAAGTAAAAGGTCAAGCTACAGCTAAGGAAAATCAAAATATCTTCACTGGACCTGAGTGTTTGAGTTCTGTTTGTCCATTACCAGGCAGTGTAATTCCATGATGTAACCTTTTAAGAGATGACCAAGGAAATTAAAAACAACTTAAGATCCTTGGCTAGATAATGCATCTTCATAATACCTCTGTGGATTTTAGCCTTTGTTTTTCATTCTTTGTGGGTGACACGTACTGATTGTCTCTTTTCAATGTTTTTTTCCACAGCTGCTCCACAGCCAAGTACCAAGAGGTTTGAGAGCTTCAACTGCATGCATACACACTCAACCGGCCATACCTCCCCTACATCATGACCAGACATACATATAAACCCACAATTTCAAGATCAGTTTTCAGTTGGTCAGAATTTTTCCATCTTACCGATGAATGTTACCTTCACTGATGTGCACAGTGGCCCACTGAGGACCACGGCCCACTGTGGGTGAACGTCCCCACCAGAGCATCAGTCATCAGTGCTCAGCTTCAAGGTATTGGCAAGGGGGTCCACTGCCTTGATTTCCCTAGCTGTTTCCAACAGACTAGGAGCTGGATTCATTTTACAGTACCACGGTGCTACAGAGTTCTGGCTTCACTTCAACTGACAGTAAACACTGCCGACTACTAGTGTGGCTAAGCTGAGCCAGTGGAACTAGCTGTAAACCCATGCCATTTGTCGACTGCTTCATGATGGCATGAATGTGCTTACTTCTGCAGCTAAATATCAGACTTTTGTAAATTTCACAACATGGACCTCAAAATCCACAATCCACAGAGACCTTCTCAATGTACCGTGCCAAAAGAGACGTCCCTGTCTGCTGAAACAAATTACTGAAATGGGACTGCATCTGAATCATTTGGGCTACCCAGTAAACCACCCTAGTTACTCATTTTGTCTGACCATCTCCCACTTCCTGCAGGGAGATCAACAAGAAAAGGAAAATTTGGGCTTGAAGATGCCCCACAAAAACAGTTTGAGTATCAGCTTACACCTTCTCTAAAAATCAGGACCTTAATTAACAGGGGAGGAAACACAGCTGACCTCAAATCAAACAGATTACTGTAAGAACAGTGTGTTTATACATTTCCCCTTGTGTTCTTTTAGCCTGCTGTGCAGTTGTTTAATGAACCAATATCATGTTCTGTTTGCTTTTCTACATCCAAAAGAGTTTTGAGTGCCACTCTTCTTCTTCTTTTTTTGAAGTTGCAACAGCTGTGTGTGACTTATTATGCTGATGAGTAATGTATCATTTTGTTGTCTATTTATTGATCCTGTGAATCTGAGTGGCTAATCTGTTTCTTATGACGTGAATTGCATTTTAAAGCACTGTGTCATTACTTTTTCTCACTATACTGGAGGTGGTTGTGAGGTGACGATTATAAGAAGTAATGTGTTTTAATTCAACAGTGTTTCCATTTGGCCCTTACCTAATATGTACAGTTTTTGTACAGTGTGCGTGTGTGTCTGTGTGTGTGGTTTTGTGCTGCTCTCATGATTGTGATGACTGGGAAAGTTTGGGGGTAACAGTATTCACCCTTGACTTGTTCCACAGTGTTTTGTGGTGGTCAGCTTGTCTCTGTTGTTTGAATAAAAGTTGTTTTCACAAGAACTGCAACATATGTTTTATCAGAAAGACAATAATGTGAACATTGACATCGTCAGTGTTATTGGTAAATTTGAGTGCAACAATGGGTATTTTCACAAGATTAAAGTTTCACCGCCACTAATGGCAACTACAACAATAGATTCTTGCACTGCCCAAGAAAGAATTCTTCCCAGTTTTCATGGTCTACCAATTCTCTCTCTCTCTCTCTCGCTCTCGCTCTCTCTCTCTCTCTCTCTCATAAACTCAGCCAGATGTTGCCCAGTTTTCTTCCTAGGGGAACGTGGAAGGATGGAGGGGGGAGGAAGGGTGGAGGAGGGAGGGGTAGTGTGGCATGGTGAGGGAGTGAGTGGGGATCAGAAATGTGGCTGAGCATGTTTTAAGCGCTCTTTGACGCATTTGCTGCCTCCCCAGCATCCACCACAGTAACTTTAGCTGGGAAGAGAACTCATGCAAGACTGGCATTTTACACTCACGTCTGCCACAGGTATTCACAATCACATGAAAGAGTTTCAATCCTAAAGACATACACTTTGAGAAAAATGGGACAACCATTGAGACAAAATGACGGCTCTCACAAAAGCATCATTATTCATTCTAAAACATTTTGTGGGATATAATCAATTATGGTTTTTATTACTGATCATTTTTGTTTGATTTTTTTTTCATTAGATAAACTGTATAAGGGTTTAAAATTAAGTTTTTTCATGTACAATTCTGTTTTGTTTTGTTTTTCTACATACAAATTAGAAAAGTAAAAATACTGCATTGTGGCCATATACAGTGCATGTAAAAGTAAATTAATCTTAGACCTGTATGCTGTCTCAGTTCAGTGCTGTAAAAAGCCACAAAGCTGCTGGAAGCCGAATCAACCATCTTTTATCACATTGTCGATGAAGGGTTAAGGGACCGCTAGTAATTTTAAATCAGGTCTGCATCAGACCTGATTGTATGTACTTGACTATGGCTACAACAGGCTCCATCTCTCTCCCCGTCTCTTTCTCCTCCCTCTAACACCTGAAACAAGTCTTTATTTGGGCATACAGGAAGATTTCAGGCAACAGTCCCCTCGCTTTAACTTTTAGTATAGTTTTACTTCTTTTAATTACTGTTATTCTATCTCTGTTTCCTCAATCCAGATGAAAATCTGTCCATCGCAATTTAAAAGAACACTGACCCCCCCCCCCAAGTGCCTCCACTATGCAAAGAGTGAAAATCTACAGTGACAGACATGAAACTATTAAACACTTTACCCTCTGACACTCATCATGGGGTTCACTGAAAAATATCGAACTATAAGGCGACGGAGTCCTGCAAGCATGTTTTGAGATAATCTACCATAAAATAATAATTATCGTAATGACCGTCATGCTCGCAGGCCTCCAGGTGATGAGAGCAGCCTGTATAAGCACACGTTATGGATCTGCTTGTCTTGATTTTACTGAGTGGTAACTCGATCCGCTGCGAGTGAAAATCCTAACCTTGCTCTGGTATGGATAGGGTAATAGCCTCGGGTGCTTTATACGTTTATTTTAGGTAATAGAGACGCTTGTTTTGTTACAGCCTGTTCCGCCCTTCCTTCTTCTCCCTCGCTCCTCTCTCTCTCCACAATTTTACCTACACTCAAATTCCTCGCTTCTTCAAAGTTGGTGACTGGCAGAAGAAGAAAAAAAAAAAAAAAAAAAAAAAGGATTTGAGGAGAAATGTGAAGCGCATGCGCCATCTGAAGGTTTTGCGCTGCGCATCCACGCTGCGGTGTGCTAGTCTGTGAGAGGAGGCGACTGAAGCAGGTGAGAGAGAGATAGATAGAGAGAAAGAGAGAGAGAGAGAGAAGTAGAGAGGGAGGGATAATCGGCGATACTTTTCTGCTCTTCAACACACACAGAGACACACACAACACACACACGGTGTGGGAAGACGACAGACTTGGAGCTTCGGCAAAGTCGCTGTTGTTAACACGCTGTGCTCTTTTCCTCCCCCTGGCACCGTGCGCGCTCGCCAAGCCGCACTGTTTGGAGATAGTCCGCGCGGAAAGTTTTTTTTTTTGGAGCACACTGTCTGGAGCCGATAAATTGTTGCATTTGTTTTTGTTTTTGTTTTTTTGTTAATTAATTAATTTATTTTATTTTGTCGCGAGGCGGATGACTGTTTTGCATGTGAAGACTTTTAAATCGAGCTGAGGAATTGTCAAAGTCGTTGTTTTTGTTTTTTTGCACAGAATGGAAGGTAAATTGACAAGTCGTTTGTGGCGAGGATCACCGTGTGGATCTTTCCGCAGGTAAAACGCGCTATGACCCGAGCGTGTGAGCGGCTGGATTTAATGTTCATAGCAGTATTTTGACGCGTTTTTGGTTTGATACGATTTAGCTATAGTCTGGAGCAGTCTTCACTTGGATAGGGACTATAAAACTAGGCCGCTTTCAATTAGAAGAGAATCGACAAAGTACATGCGAAGTTTCCGCCAGTTGCACTTTGGGTTGCCGTAGATGGTTTTATGTGTTCATAGTAACCGCAAAGTCACACACACTGACTCGTTTAAGGAACTGCTCATTTTCTCACACTGTCTTTAGACATTTTCTATATCTCGCCACCTCCTACCAGCCCTCTAAGCTGTCTGGCGCACGGAGCGCATTCACTGATTCTTGGGCGTCCGTGTTCACCGAAACACCGAACCTGAAGAACTCTTAGCTTTAGCGTTACACTTTCATCAACCCCAACAAAGCACTTTACAGGAGATCCGGATAAAGCCACGGGACTTGTCTCCACCACAGCGGAAAAGGAAGTCTTAAATCCACCTGGCCCGCACTGGGATTATTGGTTTGATATCGTCTGCAGAAAGTGGATTACAACTTCTAACGGGCTGTGCTCCCTGGTGAGTAGCCTATAGGTCTCCTGGTTCACTCAGTTTTCCATGCAGCCGCAGTTTAACTTAAACAGTGGAAAATGTGTGTTTCAGTGGGGCCTTTTTTTTTTGGACTAATACTGGTTCTTGGATTTGGATAAAGGTCCTTGACAGATGTGATGTGTGAAACATGCCCCCCCCCCAATTGACTGTGACCCATATGTCAGTGTCCTGGTGGGCCAATATTGAATTCAACAAATATAAACTACAAGTTATTCAATATAAAGTCATACATAAGAATGATTCAAAATAGTCTGCTTTTCCTCTCCATTGTACTTGAACCTATTTAAAGTCAGGCAGTGGTCTTTGAGCTGCTTCTCTTCTTCAAATCCTTGTACCTGGCTCCCTCTCCTGGTTTTTTTTTAACATCAGGACTGGCAGGCAAAGAGACGCATCAGTTTGCTCTGTTAAATGCGGATAATATTTTTGCTCATTTGTCAGTAAATGACGGTGCCATGCGGTTTGGGGAAAGCTGGGTTTTGTTTTTTTTTAATTTAATTGCTCCTTGAAGTAAATGTTCGTTCATTTTTCGTTTTTTGCCCAGCGCCCACACATCCGTACCCCCCTCCAAACACTTCAAATTCATCCACAGCATATACATTATCCAAAGGCTTAAAGATGCAGGCCATACTGTAAATGTTATGGCTTAAAATAGCCCAGTCATTTATTAAAAGTTGCCATAATTGGATACTCAAAGCACCCTAATGCTTTTCCATTCACATTTTTACAATAATCCGGTGCTAACATTATTTAGGTAAGATGATAATATTATTTTAGATAGTTTGGCCAAAAGTTCAAGCCAGACAAAAATTCAAAAATGAGAGAAGAAATCTAGGCCCAATATTGACTAAAAGATTAAATAATTCCAGCCATTTTTCTAATTTTAAAAGAACCGGTAGACTGCTTATTTTCTGTAACACTTATAGGTTTAATCTTGATCGATTTAGTCCTTTTTAAAATAGCCTCTTAAATGGTCCGCTGCAACAGCAGTGCCCGACGTTTTTTGTTTTCAACGACGGTATTCGAACTGTTCTCTCCGGTCAAGTCCTATGAATACTTAACGCGTGTCAAAGCGTTTCCAGGGGTCACGGAGCGCAGGATTTACAGCAGCTTTCACTGGAGACGCAAAACGCAGGAATGTGTAGACCATTCGAGTTGACGAAAATAATCATAATACATTTGTGTTCAGTGCTGAGTGGCTGCAGCCACAGAAACGAATAAAACACCACGAAGAGAGATGAATTCATAGATATTAGACTCCTGTCGTGTTTCTCTTACAGCTCGTCGTTACAGTTCTCTAGTCTGATTGGCTGAGGGTCGGTTATGAAATGTTAGGTAACTGCACGCACCTGTGGCGTCGTAACAGTCATCTTAAAATATGGATGGGCAGAATCAAACCTGCGCGTCGCTTGGCGCCTCCGCAGTTACCGCTGATGAAGTGTCCGGTTTGGCGCATACATAATATTTAATTGTAGACCTTAATTATTGGTAAGTTGTGTTTTCAAGTCCGCTTCCATTAGCTGGGTTTAGGTGTAAAACCGCCGCCCTCTGTGGATTATTGATTCCATTTATGTGGATGAACTGCAGGGAACATAACATAACCCTACCAACTATAACCGAGGCAGCGCAGAAACTGAAAGCACATGCTGGCGTGTGTGTGTGTGTGTGTGTGTGTGTGTGTGTGTGTGTGCGCGCGCGCGGGCGCTGGGTGAGTGATGGTGAACTTGGCCTCGTCTGTAATGAGTATTAGGCAGGCCCAGGTCTCCACGATTCAACCCTGGAAAATAACGCAGCATGACAAATTAGAGCTGCTCTCAGACCCAAAATTCACACACGGCCCAACTGGAAGGCTGGCACATCGGTTTCACTCGCAAATGTGGGGTAATTCTTTTAACTCATTTTCTGCCTGCATAGCAGCCAAACTATATCACCAAAGCCACACAGCTGTCTGCACATAATTGACATTTTTTTCGTTTTAATTCCTTGTAGTTTTCTTTAGGCAAAAGGCTGCACAGTATAAAACCAGGACGTGCACCATCATCCGCTGACGTGGCTCCTTGCAGACCGGTCCACATTCAATTAATATATATGAAAATTCACTTAGATATAATTATGGACCGGCACGACCATTATTCGACAAATTACATATTTAATAGCAAGACAAATCATAGTTCCCGAAAAGAAAACTTAAAAAAAAAAAAAAAGTCAAACACGTCTTTTCAATTTCTGCGTTTTTTTATTCCTGTAAAATCCTGTTAAATGTTTTTTTAATTAACTATAAGGAAATCTAATTTTAAGAATTTGTAGAACAATTTTGTGATTATTTCCCAAACGTGTTTTTTATTTACAGAAATTAACACAGTTAAATCTTGTCAACAGGATTCAGTACAATCAGGTCTGCCATTGGTTGAAAATGGAACAATATGGAACACCCAAAAAAAGATGGGTTTTACTTTAAGTCCTCACGTTTGAGGTCTAATTGTTTTCATTGAAGTGAACCATATTTGCATTAAAAATGCTACCATAATTGTTGGTTAAAATTAAGATTTAGTTTTGAACCTTATTTCAACAGTAAATGTGAAGCCTAAATGTATTTATTTAAAATAAGGCTCAAACACACTCATTCACTCCATTTAACTAGGCCTCTCTGTCTTTCTGTGTTGTGGCCTTTGTGTGCCTCGTTCTCTGAGTAAGGTGAACTGTCAGGAATGTGTGTAGTTGGGGTTTCATGGTCATTGTGTCTTCTCCAGCTGTATGTCCATCAGTCTTATGTGATTCACACTCAGACTTGCTGCCAAATAATTGCTCTGCAGTGCAGGCACTGATAGCCTCAGGGCACTCATCTCACACAAACACACACACGCACACAACCATAGTGCTGTTTGCCTGTTTACATGTTAAAGACAGAGTTAAGATACAGACATGTAGCTGAAATAATTTTTCCTTCATTCCCATCATACATTTTGACATCACATATATCTGTCTCCCCTTCTGTACTATGCACAATAAACAGTGTGTGAGAGGCAAACATCCAGACAGGCAGGCAGATTGACATGCATCCTGTTCTCTGTCCTCCCTCAGATCAGCGGCAGTATGAACCTGGGGCTGGGCTGTGTGTGTCGGCCAGTTTGCTGGCCCTTTGGCAGCGTGTTGGACTCCAGACACTGTGTCTTTGCCGTCACACTCCTCACGCTCCTCATGCAGGTGGTGGTGGAAGCCAACTCGTGGTGGTATGCATTAATTTTCCCTCCATATTAACAGTATTTCTGTGTATGTCTTAATTTATGTGCGATGTGTTTTTGTGTGTGTTCACTTGTTATATGGTGAGTGGAGATTGTCAGCTTTCACAAGGCATTTTGTCTTTTCTTTTCATAGATGAATCACATTTGTAAAGGGGGCAGCAGTGCCCAGAACCCATGAAAAAAAACCGATAATGATTTTTGAAAAAAAAATGTTAATAGCATTTATATTTGTCTTTTACTTAGTTTCAGAGACAATTTCAGGCTTGTGTGTGCGTTTGTGCTAAGTAATCCTCCTCAGCCTCAGTTGCACCGCATATGAAGTAATACAGCATGCTGACTGTGGCACATTAGCTTTTCAGGAAGACCTTTTTTCTCCCTTATTTTCTTTCTTCACATATTGCCAGACCAAAATTATGAATTTTATAGAAAACATAGAATGATGTGGTTTACGAGTCGGCGTCCAAATACGACACGAGCTCCAAGTGTGACTGCACATATGTGTTTGTGTGTACATGTGTACACACATGACTTTAGGAGAAAAGTCTATATTTGAGCACGCGGCACTTAAACACACAGAGTACTTCTGATAGGAGAAAATACAGTTTACCAGTCACCATAGAAGCGCTATTTAAAGCAAATCACAACGCTTCACATCCTGTGGCTATTTCTGTGTTTTTTATCTAATTCTGCACATTTCAATAATTGTGTATCCCAACTTGAGTGCTTGTAGAAGAACATGAAGTATTTATAGTAAACCCACACTTCCTGTTCAAGATCTTTATTTACTTCAAACGATCAGATCAAAGCAAGTGGTGAAATCATGTGGTGATGGCCTAATTATATGAAAACAATAATTTAAACAATTCATTTGAAGAGGATTTATACAGATAAGCATATTTTAATGGGCTCGGCTCAGTAGGTGACTACACTTAAGTTCAAGTAAGTTGGATTACGGACCCAGTTGAGGACATGCACAGTACCACGGACCGTTTGGAAAGCTCAGTTTGGAGCACAACTGTGTGCATCTTTCAGCTTCCTCTTTGAGAAGACACACAGGTGTGAATGATTTAGAGTGTCAGAGCCGAGGGTCTGCTGACTGTATGTGTGTGTGTGAGACCGAGCGTACTAACAGTGCTTAAGTTTGTTGTTTTGTTTTGGTTTTTTTTCTTCGTTTTTTTCTTCACCATGCTGTATGTTTGTACGTCTGTGTATATGTTGTGTGTGTGTCTTCACTCCGCGTTCCCTCACTGCTGAAATTCCCCGGTCGATCAGGTTACACTGGGGTCTAATTGTCTCTCTCTTGGGGCTCAGAGATGGGCTGCTCTAATTGTCCTGTGGCCTGGAACCAGATGCTCATACTAGTGTTTCTCTCTCTGTGTTTGTCCCTGTCTCTTTCCTTTTCAATTCAATTTTATTTCTTTCCCTTAAACCGAACTGAATGGGGCCGTAGATTAAATTATTCGATTTTACCACAAAAGGCTATGGGGAATGAGCAAACATGAATTATGACAAACATTTCAGCAAAGAAGTCAAAATTTATTGTTTCTTCTTAGTAGATGCAGTGTGTGCGCAGTCAGCTAAATATTACCCTCCAAGACAGTGGTTTGCAGCCTAAAGTTGGGACTCGGGACCACACCATGAGGACACAAGATAAATCTGAAGAGTTTGCGAGCTCTTTAACAAGTCAACAGAAAAGAAATATCTCTTTTCTGCTACACAAAGCTATGTTTATGTCTTTGTTTTTTGTAAAATTCTGGAGAGTTTTGGCTCCTTAAGGTCTCTAATTAAAATGATTGAAATGAAACAATCTTAGTGGGGAAATATCACGCTCTGGTTGAAAATGCTCATAGGTGTACAGTATGCAGCCTGTGACAAGGGTTTGTGAGTAGGCATTGCTTGTCTATGAAGGGTCACAAGTAAAAAAAGGTTGGGAACCAGTACTTTAAGGTACTTAGAGCAAATCTGACACAAATGTACTATTTTTGTACTATCTTTTTCTTGATGCGTTCTTTATTTTACCCTTTTCTTTATTTTACATTTTCCTCATTTCCCTTTTCCTCTTCCCGACTTCCTTGTTTTTGCTTCCATTTACTGTATTCTCTTGGCCCTGAATGACACAATTTCAGTGTAGTGTCAGTAAAAGCTAGGAATGTGTAGGGTTTCGCTCCATCCAGTAACTAACTGCACTTCATTTCAGTGATTAACATGACTTCATCCATGAGTGGGAGAAACCAATCAAGTGAATCAGCTGTTGATTGTGAATTTGGCCTGAAAACTTGCATACATTTGTTATAATGGCACATGAGTGAAAACAAATGTATTATGTGTCCCACTCATCCAGGTCTCTGGCCATGAACCCTTTACTGATCCCGGAGGCCTACATCATCGGTGCCCAGCCTCTGTGCAGCCAGCTGGTGGGTCTGTCACAGGGCCAGAAGAAGCTTTGCCAGCTCTACCAGGACCACATGCAGTACATTGGCGAAGGTGCCAAAACCGGCATCAGAGAGTGCCAGTACCAGTTCAGACATCGGCGCTGGAACTGCAGCACAGTGGACAACTCTTCTGTTTTTGGACGGGTCATGCAAATAGGTAAGAAATAGGAAAAAATGTATAAAATAGCACACATTCTTACAAACATATACATGATCGCACAGGAGATTAATGTAGATACGAACACAGCTATGTGTTCACAAATATCAACATACAGTATACGCACGTTTGCAGTACATATTGACTTATGTTACTTAGTCTCCATACATTCTACGTCTTGCCTTTCTTCATTCTTCCACTCTCTGATTCACTGACCCTCTTCTGTGTGGGTTTGTGAAAGTGTGTGTGTATGAAATGTATGGGGCTGCTGATTCTCAGCAGCTGTGTGGAGGGAATAGTTGGTGGGTGAGGTTGTTGGATAAATCACATGTGGCTTTGGCCTGCTAAACCAGCTCCTGACATGGAAAAGGAGGGAGGCAGAGAATCTGCTTTTCCCCTGATGAATGGGAGACAATCTAACACACACATGTACATACACACGGGCCTGCACGCTGTGGAGCTGGACTGTAGCTGCCCTGTATTTACAAGAAATAAGAGTGCAGTGAGTGTATGCACCAATATATCACCTTGTCAGAGATTACACTGTGTGTGTGTGTGTGTGTGTGTGTGTGTGTGTGTGTGTGTGTGTGTGTGTGTGTGCATGCAGTGTACTCACATCTCTTATAGAAAATTCAAAATCTTTACATTTCTTTCTTAAAAGTGATTCCCACTCCTGGATCCTGTTATTGAACATGGTTTGTTTTAGTTTTCTTTGGATGTTTGCCTTCACTTCAGGGGCTAACTTAAAGGTGGTTTTACCGTTTATTGATCATAACGCTCCAGCTGAATTACAATGAATCTATACAATGTCTGTGTTGGGATCATGGCAGCAGGTTTGGTTGCATAGTAGCAAAATCTGAACAGATCCCTTCGTAGTAGTTTGTAGTTTTGATAACAGTCAGCACTTGTGGTGCTCACATTTTGGGATTCTTTCAAATTCCTCTTCAGGAACGCATGCAGAAAGGTGTGCATTTTCTTCATGTTGGTACTCTTTAAAGAGTCAGTTCACCCAAATTCCAAAAAAAAAAAAATCCCACCCACTCATATTCCACACAGAAAGTTTTGTTTCTTCATTTGTCCAGATTAGGAAATATCCATCTCCTAAGATTTCTGCTCCCGACCCAGTGCAATTAATGGAATAAATGGTGAATGGAATTTCGTTTGTGGTGCTCAGGGCTTTAAAAATAACATTTAATGCACTCAGCAGCAACTCATCTTTCCAAAAATAATGTTCCCTTTTCTCTGGGTAATCCACAGAACATGCTGTCAACAGTTTTTATAGTGACAGGTTTTTTTTGGTAGTAAGTAGTTCCGCTGAAAACTGATCACACCGAGGTCTCAAATAACAAGGACATTGTTTTATGAAAGAGAGGTTGTCGGTGAATGTAATGTTGTGAGCACCATAAACAAAATTTCTGTCACAAACTCAGCTATGGATATCTCAAAAATTGAAGCTATCTGCATCGATAGTTACCACTTGGGGTAAGCTCTAATGTTTTGTTTTCTAGTTAAGGTGAACCACTTAATGTCCTGTTCTATATCTGTCTCTGTATCTATATCCTACATTAGATTATGTGCACGCGTGTGCATGGGTCTGTGTTTTTTTACACTATTCTTGGTGATTCTGCCTGTCTGTGTCCCTGACGCTGCTGACTCCTTCTCTACCGATCAGTCCTCATAGAAACCTCATCAGCAGCCACTCTCCCGTTCCTCTTCTCCCTCCCTTTCCCTCCCCAAAATTTCTACTATCTCAGACCACTCTGGGCCAAGTAAACATGTCCTCCCCTGTACTGTATGTCCATCTATCTGAACACCCGTCTTACTGTCTGTCTGCTGGCTTAGGACACTGCTGGTGATTTCAAGCTGAGCTCCGGGAGGGGGGGGGGTACAGGAGAAGTGAGGCTGCAGTGTGGGAGACAACAGTTTGTCTGTCTACAGGTCTACTATTAGGCCAATATCCTCAGTCTGGTTTAAAAATTGTACTAGACTAATAAACCCCCCCCCTATCTGATCCCCTTTAGCCAGAGTTTCCCACCTGGACTTCTTTCAGACTTTCCAATAGGTTTCTTTATTCATCTTTCCTCTTCTCCATCATTGTCTTTTTCTGCCTTTTGTGATATTAAACTCGTGTATGTGTCTCCTTTTCCATTTTGCGTACGTTTTTCCTTCAGTGTCTTTTTCTTAACTCATCTCTTCATACGTCTTTTCTATCCCCTTCCTAATCTCTCTCTGTCCATCTGTTCTTATCATTATAGCATGCCCTCTAAAGGTTTAGCCCAGCAGGTATACAAGCTGTGCATTTTTATATTGTTAGCAACCTCTGTCTTCAGTGTCAACAAAAAGCCTCATAGTAATGTCAGCTTTCTTCGTTTTTTCTTTAGTAAATTCATCTTGATTTTCTCTCTTAGACCGTGGCTTTGTACAGTGGTAGTAATGGATAGAGCATTTGGAGACAGAAAAAACTGCGTATGTGTATTTTTGTCTTTCTTTTAAGTTTCCCAACCTCTTGTCTCCACAGAGGAAATGTGGAGGGTAGAAACAATAGGAGTTAAGGAGCAATGGCTCCAGAATCTCTCAGTCATGAAAGATAAATTAAGAGTCATAGTCACTTTCAGTTTGGGCTAAATGGCAGCTGCTTGTTAAGAAGGATCTCTGTCACAGGAGGGCGCTCTCTTCTCTCTGGCTGAAGCCCAATAACAGCAAACCAGATTCCACTGTTCAAAATGTTGGTGATGAGGAGCCTGCAGCACTTGGCTGTAGTGCTCTGTAATCTTAAGTGTATGGTGAATGCTGTCATATGACATCAAATCACATAACACTCTGCAAATTCTTAAAGCAAAATGACAGTGAGACACATTCAGTATAACATAAATACACATGCAGAACCTACAAAAATGGAATCAGAGGATGGATTTGCCAAATGATAAAATTGCCCTTTTACATTTCTCATTTACTCTGTCTCTCATTGTGTCAAATGTGACATGCTGCTCCTGTTATGTATCTGCAGGCAGTCGAGAAACAGCATTCACTTATGCCATCAGCGCAGCAGGGGTGGTGAATGCGGTTAGCCGTGCCTGCAGAGAGGGGGAGCTCTCCAGCTGTGGGTGCAGCCGTGCGGCTCGCCCCAGAGATCTGCCCCGAGACTGGCTGTGGGGTGGCTGCGGCGACAACCTCAACTACGGCTACAGGTTCTCCAAGGAGTTTGTGGACGCACGGGAGAGGGAGAAGAGCTACCCCAAAGGCTCGTATGAGAGCTCACGCCTGTTGATGAACCTTCACAATAATGAGGCTGGAAGGAGGGTAAGAGCCTCGGGTTACATGCACAAATACACTCTCAAAGGGATCTCAAGATGTCAACAGATAAGAAGCAAGCAGAAAGATATACACTACAGGCCCTGGAATGAGACCAACCAGTGATAGAAAGAACAAGAGGAGTTTGGAAGTGAGACAATCCAGGTCAATTAGATGGGTCTCCGCTGATCATCTGTCTAACAGCTCTGTCTACTCTCCCCTCCTGAGGCTTTGATCTGTGGGGAGATGGAGACATTGGAGGCAGCTCTGGGGTTTTTCCCTTCCAAACATCTTGAAACCACCTCAAAGGAAATGTAATACCAGATATCTGTTGCCAGGCTGTTCTCTTTCAAGTAGAACAAATGAGTGGACAATATTTTATTCAGTTCACCATGGGAGACGTGGACGGGATCATTTTGTCCTTTATAGCAAAGTAATCCTTTATGAGATCAAGAGCATCATATTGTGGAAATATTTATGCAAACAAATTAGAAATATGATGAATGTGTCACTCGGACATGTTATTTTTCTGTAGTTGGCCACATAATAGTAAGCTCTTCTGCAAGTTCTTCATCTGTTAAATCCAAGTATTTCTTTTTTCCCTTTTCTGTCCCCCTCCTGTCCACTCTCAGACGGTGTCAGACCTTGCCCACGTGTCCTGCAAGTGCCACGGGGTATCAGGGTCATGCAGCCTGAAGACGTGCTGGCTGCAGCTGGCTGACTTCCGCAAGGTGGGTGATGCACTGAAGGAAAAGTACGACAGCGCCGCTTCCATGAAGCTCAACCCGCGTGGAAAGCTGGTGCAAATGAACAACAAGTTCAATGCTCCCACGAGCCACGACCTGGTGTACATCGAGTCCAGTCCAGACTATTGCCTGAAGAACCAAAGCACAGGCTCCCTGGGCACAGTGGGGCGCCTTTGCAACAAGACCTCCGAGGGCATGGATGGGTGTGAGCTGATGTGCTGCGGCCGCGGTTATGACCAGTACAAGGCCCAGATAGTGGAGCGCTGCCACTGCAAGTTCCACTGGTGCTGCTATGTCAAGTGCAAGCGCTGCACCAAAACCGTAGACCAATTCGTCTGCAAGTGAGAAGAGGAGCGCTGCCTGTGTGTGTTCACTTGCAGACGATGGGCATACATCTGTGTGTATTCATGAGCAGAGGAGCACAGGAGTTGAACACAGTGAGAGAATGGAAGAAAGAAACTATATAAATTATATTTATAGAGTTAAACAATTATGCCATTGCAAAAAGACTGACTCTTTTTTTCAAAAAAAAATCTTATGTCTTCAGAAACTGAGAGTATCATGAAATATTTATTTTGAGATTGTTATGTTTTATTTTGGCCCAGTCATCACCAGCCGGTCTTAACCCCTTCAAGTGCCTAAAAATGGCTGGAAATCTTCCCCCACCCAACCTGCACCATTTTTTATTTTTTATTTTTTTTTTAATTTCAAAAAACATCACTTTTCTTGTCAGATGGGTCACACTGATTGTGAAATTGGACTGTGATTCCCATTTCCTAACAAGAGTAGAGTTCGATATTTGTGTCATAGTTGACTAAGAGGTCCTGTTTTGTTGTTTGAGAGTGACTGTGTTGAGAGGAGAACGCCTGTGTGCTCTAGTGTATGGATGTGATTTTGTGGGCCCAATCCCAAACCAGCCGTAGACATCCTACGGATGTAGGAAGTCTACTTGTCCCCTCTCATCACATGTCGAGTAAGGAACACTGTTGGTTCGTTCGAGTCCTTGGAGTATAGTGGCTACAGTAAGAGGGCTGTTTTGGGGACTTATTAAGCTGTCCCTGAAGCCTTAAAGTTACCCAGGTGCTGCAACAAGCCTTCCACCATTATGCACTTTGATACAGAGGCTTAAACCTGTCTGTACGTGTCTGTTCAGCTGTTTTTTACTACAGTGCATCAGCAAATATATCAATATTATAGCCTACATTCTTTTCCATATTAATGCAGATTATCCATTTAACATTATTCTACAATACTTAACATGGTTTGAATATATATGGGCAATGTTGTGGTTACAGTGGTGAAATATTCCATGCTCTGTGTATATAGTATGTCTATCCAACCAATCGATAAACTGTATTTATTTTCTTTAACCAGATCCTCCTTAAAGCTTAAAACAGAAAAGCGTCTCCATTAGATTTCAATATTTAGGCAGACATCCCCAAGTTTTGGAGTCACTTTTTAAAATTTTATTTTCACTAATGCGGCTCTTCACTGTTTTTTTGTAAAGGGAAAAGCACCTTATTGTTTCAAAAACACATTTTTTTTCTCACTCATGTTCAGCTTTACTGTTTTACACACGTATATATCACAGATCTTCAGATTTTATCATTGCCACCAATTTCCAAAACCACTCAGTTAACTGCTCACTATCCCTGTGATGATTCTCAATAGACAAACTATTTCTACCAATCCAACTATGTATATTTATAAGCTTCTCCATGAATTTGAGATTTGTTAAACTTAATGTGTTATAGCTGATATTTTGTTACTTTTTACAAATTGGCTGAATGCTCTACTTTGTTTCAATAAATATCAAGTGTAAAACCAGCAGAGTAGTTACTCACAGTGTTTATTCAAGTTTTATTTGTCTGTACCTTTTGACTAAGATTTTTTTTTTTTTTCATCTCCTGACATAAACCTTTTTCCTTTCTACATATACATTGCTAAGTAAGTTTATCTTCTTGAAAAGTGTGTGTGCCTCAGTAGAGATTTGACTACTGATTTTATAAAATGAGATAACTTCTTTTGAATCAAACAGCATTTCAGGGTTTTTATGAACCAGTTACATTCCTATATTCAGTCTCCTCACCCATGGGCAGATTTAGTAACAGACAGTCAAACCCACATTGGATGACAGCTGTTTTAGGCGTGGAGTGAACAAAGACCAGTAGAGTTTTCTTGAGAGCTTTGGAAGATGGTCTGGAGATTGGGTGTCTCTCAGGGGGGTGGTTTAAATTGTATTATAAGCGCCCCTCAACAATCCAGTGACAGTGGATCAGTTAATGGAATGATTAATCATATTTGTGTCAGGAGAATAGGAAGAAGGGGATTTTCAATGTGGGGGACGAAGCTGTCTGGAAGACAACTGCGCCTTGTCAGAGACTGGTGGAGCTCAAGAGGAGATGCAGAGAACAGGAGAGGAGATTGGGTAATGAGAAACGGGGGATTACATGAGGGCTGAAGGAGAGGGGATGTGAGAGGAGAGGCCCGGGGGAGAGCAGCAGAGAGAAAGTGCTTTAAGGAAAGTAGAGCTGAAGGACTGCCATTACAGTGTAAACGCTCCTGACATTGACTAATATTTACACTGGTAAAACGATACTGACTTTAGGAGCACATCCCATATGTGACCCTGTCAATTGGCACCATATGTGTTTCTACGTACTTACATATGCACCCACTTGCACAAAATGTGTTACATCATGACAAGTGTTTACATTTCTGATTGGTGTCATGCAGGGCAATAAGCAAAAGCAGGAGATACAAAGTTAGCAAGGAGGGAGAGAAACTGAAAGAGAGTAAAATTAAAAAAAAAAAAAAAAAAACTCAAAGGAGACCAAGGCCAGCAAGAAGCTTTACATATTTGAACCTTCTGCCAACAGCAACTTTTAATCGGATACGAAATCACCCTTCAACTTTGTATTTCTTATGTACATGAAGGTCCGAGACTACTTGCACATGCTGGACGAGGCTCATTGGATGTCTGCGTGACTGACTGACTTCATACCAGCAGAACCCTTCTAGCTGTAGCATAAACAGAAATCCAGGTGCAAAGCAGGCTAATACAGCAGGCGGGCGAAACCTGAAACCCACAGGTGCACAGGTATGACTTACCTGCCACAACTCATTTAGAGAAAGAGGCACGGATACTTCCAAATATTCAGACAAAATACTTAGTAGTCTGATTTTGGCTGGCCTTTCTCCACCTGCCCCTTACTCTGCTCCCACCTACAGTTTGATAGATAATACGGGCGACTGTGTAAATATTTATACGCCTGTTCTACAGAGAACAATACCATCTTTTTGTGGCTGGGGTCACAGGGTGATAATGTTGTGATTTAGGTTTGCACACACAATTAACTGTTCACCACAAGAGCACTTTGTTGCTTCAAAAGTGCACATATACTTAGAGAAGGAGGTGCATAGCAGATATTTTAAGCTGGTGTAAAACTTGGCATCTCTGTCATCTGCTTTTCACAGTTTTATCTAAGAAAACAGCAGGTCTGTCTAAACGTAGCCTTCTTCCGGCTATCTCACATTGCTCTCATATTTGCTTCCTTATTTAATCTCCTTTTCTCACAGAAAATAAACAGAAACAAAAATATAAAAAATAATAAAAAAAAATTCCCAAAAGGAACAATTGTGGCTTCATATTTTCAAAATGTTGAAATATGCACATAACTCAAGCATATATTGTGCGTTAAATGCTTGTTTGCTTCTGTGTGTGTGCATGTGTGTTTTTGTATTCATGCAAAGGTGATAATTATGATGATGGACAGAACAGGGTGGATATAAACTGAGGTTCACACAGCTTACTGAGTGGTTTTACTCTATTCTTCTCCTACTGCATTAAAATTCCGCAGAGGTTCTTCAGGACGATTACGTGACAAGTTGTGTTTTC
The DNA here is from genome assembly GCF_016859285.1 of Xiphias gladius. Taxonomy (NCBI): domain Eukaryota; kingdom Metazoa; phylum Chordata; class Actinopteri; order Istiophoriformes; family Xiphiidae; genus Xiphias; species Xiphias gladius. Next base: position 16,903,450 of record NC_053417.1, on the reverse strand, counting down.
CTAAAACTAAGCAGCTGGTTGATATAAGACAACCTCCCTCTGCTCAGGCCAGATCTGCTGACCACAGCTTTGTAGATTCATAAATATTTTGTTGATTCTGTTCCTGTAGTGGAAAAATCTGAACTAATGTTCTACTGTAACTGCAATATACCAGGCAAAACCTATTGATGTAATACATTTACACCACATTTTAACATCTGTGAAACAAACCTCAGCTTGAACTCTGGCCTATACTGTTTTTTTTAACCACGCTACACTATGACCAGAAGAATTTCGGGTTATATAGAAACAGTCTTAACCCTGCTCATATCACCACATCAAACCATGACTCCCTTGAGCAACATAAAACTGTCACTGCAGAAAACAACTACAGTTGGACAAAAACACATACTCTCTATTTATCAGAGCTGGTCAGATTTGTGTTCTAAAGCCTCACAAAACAGAATACATGAACTGTCAGTGCAACAGCTCTGGCAAAGCTCATCTCTCCAAGCCAAAGTGGGGCTTGTTCCACTCCCTGGCTCTTACTTTTAAACTCTCATAAAGCGACAACTCGGCCAAAATAAGAGCACTCAGCAGAGCTGCATTTAGAGTTATTTGGGATTGTGGTTGTGTGCTTTAGAGAAAGAGGGCAAGACACCGCACCGTGACGTCGCAAACAGTCTGGACTGGATCAGAGGGACAGGTCGGTGCCACAGAGTTACCCCCCTTTTCTCTCTCTCACTGCCAGTTCTATCCCAATGTCCCCCCCCAGAAACCACTCACACCACAAGTTGTTTCAATGGGGCACAACTCCAGCTGAAAATAGAAAGGTTAAACATAGAGGTCACAATTTCTCAATGTGCATGACTGAGGCTTTTGTGTGTATATGCAGGAGTGTGTGTGTGTGAAAGAGAAAGAGAGAGAGAGAGAGAGAGAGAGAGAGAGAGATAGTGAGAGCTAGAGAATGACGACTACTGAGAGAAATAAATATCAGTTCAATTGCTGTTCTTATACTAATAACTTTTATTCTAGAAGTTTATCTTATACTGTGTGGAACTGGTTACCATGGTATCCAATTATGAATTAGCCCATTGTCCTATAATCAAATGTAATTAGAGCTATTAGTACTAAATACAGTTGCAAAGCAGAGGAACCGAGGATATCCCAGGAGACAATTGCAAATGGAAAGGTAAACATAGCAGAATAGCTGTTGGTGTATGCGTGTGCATGTGTGTGTATGTGCAGCACCGAAGTAGTATAGTGCACTGCAGCTCATCTGGCTTTATTGCTCACAGATGTGGAAACCTATTCACCTTCCTATGACAGTAAAGGATAACAATCTGTTATTCTGTCTGAAATGTCATTCAGAATGACCATTTTACCGAATGAAGTTTTTCTTCACAGAAGCACTTTAATAGATTTTTCAAAAATCTGAAAATTCATGAAAAAGGTAAACATTTACAGTGGAGTATTCCACTATGACATCTGATCGGCTGTTCTTAGAGACTCTGATGCTCTGTGTTTCTGTCATTGCAATGCTTTGCTCTCACACAACTCCATTTTTAAGACAGTGCGGGTTACATACACTCTCACTGCCATCGCGTCCTTACGTTATGGATTCTTTGCAGCGTGCATGCAATATATTACACAATCAGACATGTTTACAAGCCCAGAACAGACTTACTTGTTTGTGGTTTGCCATGGGATCTTCTCTATCTTTCCTCTTCTCCTGTGGTGGTGGTGATGTGCATAAGTGTATTTGTTTGTGTGTGTGTGTGTGTGTGTGTGTGTGTGTGTGTGTGTGTGTGTGTGTGTGTGTGTGTGTGTGTGTGTGTGTGTGTGCAGCTCTGCCCCACAGGGAGCTGAGTGCCAGGTCAGAGCCAGTAGCTGAGTGATCCTGTCAGCCTGTTAAGCCTTCATGGATTACACTAAAGTGGGCCCCTGGGGTTGCTCCGACATCACTGCAGCTCTGCCCAGTTATGGTTAAAGTATCATACGGAAGCTATTGAGCTTCCTTTTCCATCCTCATCCTCATTGTGTAGCACTAACTTTCAGTGGTAGAAGAAGTATTCAGATCCTTTAAGTAAAAGTATCAATACAGCAATGTAAAAATACTCCGTTACAAGTAAAAGTTCTGCATGAAAAATCATACTTAAGTAAAAGTACATAAGTATAGGCTGCAAAGTGTAGTTAAAGTATTAAAGTAAAAGTCCTGGTTTGGTCCCTCTGACTGATAAATTATTATATATGACATCATTAGATGATTAACTCTGAGGCATCAGTGTGTAGCAGCATGTTACTGTTGTAGCTGCTGAAGGTGGAGCTGGTTTGAACTACTTTATATACAGTTGTATATACAGGGACACCGGATAAATCTGAGGGGTCGTGAGATGACAGGAAAGAAGAAAATACAAAGTTCTGATACACACATCTGTTTTCAGTTTTTGGACTTCTTCTCTAATCTTTGGTTTTTGGTGAGATATTGGATCATTTGAACATTTATCAAAAGGTTATACTCAAGCAAAGTACAAACACCTCAAAATTGCACTTAAGTACAGTACTTGGATTAATGCACTTAGTTACTTTCCACCACTGCTAACTTTACATTTACATCTATCATAACTCTGCAATCTATCTACAAGAGATGCTCGAACTGACTCTTAAAAGCTGTGCCATACAACAAAGCAAACAGGAAGTTAAAAAACAAAATATCAATAAAACAGACACCCGATATATGCGAGAACACAGGGGGAAATGGAAGTACTTGCAGATGTAGAACTCATTCCTCTGTAAAGTGAGCAATCGGGATCAACCGCCTTAATTTTTGAAACAGGACAATAACATGGATAAAAGAAAAAGCTGTATCAACTCTTGCTAGATTCATGTCTTACATACAATCAACTGAACACACTTACTCTTATCGCAGTGAGGAGTGAGACGAAAATCATGGAGGGGAAACGGCAGAGGAAGCCGACAGACAGTGACTGATGCGCTCCTGGTCTGTGAGATGAAGTCATTGGATTTAATGTTCATATTAATGAAGCGTATCAGTGAAGTGTTGAAGTTCAGGTTTAAGAGGGATCCTGGTGAGTCATTGGCCACCGGAGGCAATCAATCAACAGAGAGCCTGTTCTCACATAGACTCTCTCCCCCAACCAATCTGATGGTAAGAGGATCTAAAATATTTTACAGAGAATAGAGTAACAAAAAGAAAAAGAAAAATTAATCTTTCCACCTGCCATTGACATGAAATTGGTCATGCTGATTGAGAAAATAAAATATATATCATATATGGTATAAAGAACTGAAACTATAAATGACAGGTGTGTGGTCCGGGACATAGCTTTTTTTTTTTTTTTTTTTTACAAAACACGATGGAGGAAATCTGATACTCTAAATGGATTAAAACTGAGTGCCAAAAATTCAATCCTGAAGGAAGATGAGCCACTATCTCAAAAAGAGTCAAATAAATAGGAGAAACAGACAAATGTACTAATTTGCTGTGTTGAAAACAAATATAGTAAATGGACTCTATTTTTTACTGCGGGTGAGTATGGAGGACCAGTCGTGCAATTGTGAAACAGAGAGAACTGTGCCACTGCCAGCCTCAATATTAAAGAGGGTCACAGAGGATGCGCTTGGACCGAGAACGAGAGAAGAATTGACACATACACTCATCATAACTTTTACCATCACAGGAAAAATGTAATAGACCACAGAAAAACATATTTTTCCAACAGCTTTGGCTTTTTCTTTCCTGATGACTGACACCCAGGCTAGTTAGCGCCCTCATTAAAAAGCACTTAATGAAATAAGGTGTTTAAACAGGGGCTTTACACTGAGGTCTTTGTGGTTAATGAATCAACACAGTGCAGACGGAAAATGGAATAGCTGGATATGCAGGTAATGTCCTGCTAGATCCAATAAACCTAACACCTTTTTAAAGGTGAATATCCCTCTGTAAGGCCCCTTGTCTGCTTGTGGAACATTCACACTTCCTATTGGCTTTGACTTTTCTTAGAGGGGGGCTTGGAAAGGCCACCTTATTCCCACATATTGTGTGTCGTGTTTATTTTTCTGATTTGGCAAAGACTGAAGATTTTCTAAAATATCGCCGTTACATTTTAGTAGTAAGTCTTTACTGTTGTTTTAGGACCATACCCACAGATAAATACTGGAAGGAAGATTGTGAAATTTGCATACATTCATTATTTTTTGGGTTCTTCAAAGAAGAGCTGGGTTCAGGGTGACACTCTGAGCAATGAACAGGAGTTGGTGGATCCACTAGCTTGTCTAGCCTTACTGACCTCAGAGAGAGATTAATACTCTTTAGCATCATCACTAATTGATTTTGTTTAACAAGCTGACAGAGGAACCGCTCAGAAACATTCCTTGTGATATAAAACAGAAAGAGAAAAAACAAAAACAGAAGATAAAGAAAAAGTGAACTAGAGAGAGACTAAAATCAAAACAAAACAGAAAAGCAGCCAAAGATATGAGATGATGCTGCAGTCCAGCATTTTGGTAATAAAATTTCCTCCTCTAACACTATCAAGGTCGGACCGCGGTTAACAAAACTATGGTTTAGATTAGATTGAAATACCACAAGTTTTCCCTTAATAATTCATATCAAATTGAAAATATCCAACAACTGTCAATCAGCCCAAGCATACTTATCAATTTCTGCTGTTTTTGAAACAGGAATGTTGTTTTTAGTCAACCAAAATCTTTTGCAATGAGTATTGCACAATTCGTTCTTAGATTTCTGTTCTGGTGGTGCGTATGAGAGTGTAAATGTGAGGCTTTGTTAAATGGGTACCTGTGGGTATTTATGTGTAATGAGAAAAAGAGTGGGGGAGGGACTGGGGTTAACCTGTCTATGCAGATGAGAGTTGGCACACTAGTTTAAAACACGACATAATTCAACAGTTCATTGCCTTTGCCTGCTTTTCTCCGATGTAATCAGTCTCTCAGGCCTCCAGTGCCATGAAAAGCTATATTTCAGTCTTCAACATGATGAAAATCTGACAAATTATAGCTCAGCATGTGGAGCAATAAAAAAATGGGTATTTATTGCAATGTTAATTAGGTAGAGTCCTATAAAGCCTCCAAATCAAACAATTAAGCCCACTTAATCATATTACAATACAAAATATTTCAAGCGTTAATTTAATTTTATAACAAGGAGCAAATGCAATGGAAACTTCAATAAAAAAATCTGTAACCTTTCCCTAAGCCATGTTTTGGGGATTTCACCTATTGGTGTGTGCATGTGTGTGTATGCACATACTCGATGCTTATGGTAGCTCACTGACCCACTCGGTGTGCTGTGTAACTCCTGTGCTGAGGGGCCACCCTTCTTCAGCCATTTGGTTATCCAGCTCACATCAAAGCTGATGGAAGGCTGGCTCGTGGCCCAGCGCCATGACAGACTGGCGGGGAGCCCGGAACTTGAGCTCCTGGATTGAGGCCTACAGGCCTAGGGCTGGAGGTTGACAGGGCCCAGCTATGAGGGCCTGATGAATGGGTTCTGGCACTGGGCTGGTGATGTGTGTGAGTCTGTGTATGTATGTATGTGTGTGTGTGTGTGTGTGTGTGTGTGTGTGTGTGTGTGTGTGTGTGTGTGTGTGTGTGTGTGTGTGTGTGTGTGTGTGTGTGCAAGCACGTGGCGTGGCTTTCAGGCCCCCTTAAGCTTGATCTTAGTTACAGAGGGAACCCAGGGAAAGGTTATGATTGGCCACAGTGTCAGGCTGAATGAGAGGACCAGCTTTAGGTCTTCTTACACCCAGAAATGTGCTTCCCTGGGGTCTCTCAGAGGCTCAGACTCATGCAGAAATGTGCGCACACACCCACTAACTAGCACATATTTACACACCCCCATGCACACAAACACATTCCACACAACAGCACACATCGTTACATGTGAAGTTCTCCTGAGCCTTCATCCTTGAGAGATGGAAAACATTATTCATTACTGACATAGAGGATACTAATGTGCTTTTGGATCCAGAGAGCTCATATACTTTGAGTTGAATTCATATAGTCTGACTTGAGTTCAGAGCTTAGAAAGGCCAGTTATCTCATTTATGGGAAATACATACCTCCTATTTACTTGGAATCGCTATCCTTTTTCCACTCAGCTCAATTGCCAAAATGTAAGCTGATTTCACAGCAACAAGATGAAACAGCAAATGTAAATGGCATAGAAACCATGTTTAATTTTTGAATTCGAAATGTAAAATGCATGAGACATAGTATTTCGTATTGATTATTAATGCGTATATTTCCAATGGTTGCAAAGAAAAATGTAATGATGACAACTCAACAATGTAAGGGAAAGTGAATAAGATAAAAACCTCTAAGCTATCTGATTGGCTTGAGAGGTAAAATAGCTTTTAGTGGGTAATACAATAAGGAAAGTCTTTCTGACACCAAAGCTCAAATACACAACACGGACGAAATATATGCACTCTTGCAGCAAAACAGGGGAAATATCTCGTGCCAATATTTCCCTCGCTGTCTCTCCTCTGCCCAAAGCCCCTCACTTTTCACTGTTAATGTGCTTCACTCTCATACAAACCCTTGCCCCCCAACCCCGACAGTGCTCTGTCCCCAAACAATACATGGCACCGGTCTCATCCTGTCCTTAGTGGAGCCTCATACATGCTCACTTATTTTATAAGCGGCTACATCAGGTGCTACAGTGTTAAAGGTTGGTGTTGGATGGGGCCCAGCCGTCACTGTCTATGAAAGCTATGTGTGTGTTTTTAACGCTCTGATTCTCCGCAGTCTCCAATATAGCCTTAGCTCATCACTCGTGCTGTGGTTCTTAATGAGCGCTGGAGCACCACAGTGTGCCGTCTGCCCAAGAAAACAAGCTAAGACTAACTAAGGCAGTGTGTTAACCTGATGCATGGTGCCGTCTGCCATCAGCCCTGAGGATAGGCTAATGAGACCCGATTAGATTATAAAGGTATCCTGCTGTGCCACCTCTTTTTATACCACTTAGATTGGGCTGCATTAGATGGCAAGAACCCAAAACACACATATTGGAATTTGTTTGAAACTTAACTAAACTCTAGTCTTGAGGAGGGGAACCTGAAATATACCAGGTGTTAGAGTTTGACTGACCAAGCAAGGACTGAGCTTGTGTCTGTACATTGTCTGGAAATCTCAGACTTAATAAATCTGAATTCAGTCTGAAGACATCCTGTGCAATCAATGCGATTTTTTAGCAAGCTCCTCTAATGAGCAAGTTGCCTGCAAGGCCCCGCATACAGGTCTGCCCAGGAAAACTGTTTCCACTGCTACGCCCGATCATGCTGTTCCGCTCACTTTGCCCCTCTCCCGCAGCTCATGCTGAGGGGAGCAGAGGTAGACCAGTAAAACCAGTCACCCATCCCAGTGACAGTCCAGTGCAAGCATGCAGACATGCTGCAGACCTGTACAAATAACTCACTGTCTACAGAAGAGTTTTTTTTTTACTGCTGAAAGTCTGAAAAGAAGCAAAGTGGAAGTTTCTTTGGGAGCGCAGAGCATTTTTGGGTCTTGTCCATCTCCATAATGCGTGGATAGTATTTCATTGCACTTTACCTACTGAAGACACAGATACAAAAATGTTGCTGATGTTGGAGAGGGTTAGATGGCTATGGAAAAGATGACACAAGCTATGCAGTGTATGCAATATTTGTATGGATTTTTGCATTGCTGGGAGTGTGAGCATAAATGGCTTTTATGTATATTTGTGTGTGTGTGTGTGTGTGTGTGTGTGTGTGTGTGCATGTGTGTTTAGTCTATGCATGTGTGTTTATGTGAAAGCATACATTCATGAATGTGTATGTTGGATCAGGATGTTGAAGCTCTCTGTACACTGGCCTCTATAAGGTGCAGGTGTTTTCAGTCAGACCGTGGTTCCTAAGTCCTTACCCAAAGGATTTCAAGAGACTGACATTCCTTTTTGACCTGTCCCTCTGCTCTGTAGCTCTGGGGAAAGTGTGTACCTACTTAACCTACTGCAGCCACCAACTCACGGACTTCTTTTTCCTGTTTATTTATATGTAATTCTACAGAACTTTATTTCATAGCATAGCAGAGATACACCTTTTTTTCCATGAATATAGCGCCAACTGTCATAGTGTCATCAAATGCATTCTGCAGCCTCTGCTGTAAAAGTCAGACAGCGTAACATTCATGGCACAATATTTTAACCACATAGTCGGCCGTTTCAAGCATATACTTTTCTGAGAAAAGGAGCGGGGAGCAAAGAAAAAGGTGAAGGGGGTACAGAGGCAGTAGGAGGACATGGTTGTCTTCTCCACTATGGTAATATATGGCTGTTCCCCTGAGCACAGATGGCTTTAAGGGAACACAAATCACCACCCTGCATAGATGTAAGCATGCACACACACATACATGACTCTGATTAACCTGTAGAGACATATTTAAAAGTGACAACCCACATCTACGAAGTGAAGCAGACTCAGGAAGCAGAGGTGACAATGGCAATTTTATCCAACTCCCATTAGTTCCATAATGTAAAAATCACCTGTCTGCCTTTGCCTTAACATCGCTAGAAAATCATTTGTTTTCCTTTCTTTAATTTAGCTTAAGTTGTGGTGAGGATAAGTGGCTATCTAGCACAATTAAATAATAAATGAGCAAGAGACAGTAGTAGGAGCTGTCAGTGGTGTCCCAGAGTAACATGATCTCTCCACAGGGGAGATTACTACACCCTCACACAACCCGATCGTTTAAAACCCACAAACAGCAGCACAGATTTAAGTGATCAGTGCTGGCTTTAGCAGACTAGCAGTTATGCTATGAGTCAAATGGCATGCAGAGTGATAGATTCATTCCGACAGCGGAAAATGAAATGAAGCTGCAACATAGAGTGCTCAGATAAGCTTCAGACCACAGGTACACATTCTTAAGGGTGTACACGCATCAAAAACCTATGACGTTTAATTTGTCTTGATTCACTGATTTGAGAAAATATGAATGACTGATGAAAGTTCAATGTGTGGCTCTGAAAATTCCAACCATAGTGTATTTAGTCTATCTGGTTTTGTTTTGGGAAACCAAAAAATGTGTTTACTAGTAATGTCCAGAGCAAAAGATTTAAATGTGAGATTTAAGCTTTAAAGAGATCTAAACAGTTTAAACATATTTCAATGAGAAACAAGCACAAACCTGTCTGTGGACAAACCTTTTTTAGTGTTCTGGGAACTTGATCATCACAGGGTCTTAAACCATATATCTGCAATGGTAAGAATAATCTTTGCACGGGTGTAGATCACACTTGGAATTACTGTACTTGGACTCTGCCTGACTAGCTCAGACATCCACTCCTGTGCCTCTAACAGATAAAGTTACGTAAATGCCATGATACTGTGTGAGTGCAGGAACACAGAACATATTCTGTGCTCACATTTGTTTTATTGATTGAGAACTGAGGTGAATATTCCATATTTCTTTTAGTACATGTCGAATTGCTAAGAATGTGAGCTAAAACATCCCATATGCAGACGGTTTTTTTTAAATATATATATAAAGTTCTTTTGATTTATGAGCCCACAATGTCTTTTTCCTGCATGAAATAAATTATAGAGGTGAATTCCAAAAAAAAAAAAAAAAGGGGGGGGGGCAGAGAGACAGACAGAGAACTACAGAGAATATTGGGAGAAAAAGACAAGGGAAGTCCTCAAACCAAAGTCAGACTGATCTGCCAAGTTTGGAGTGCGTATCGGCCTTCCAGGTTTTTATAAGAAGGTATGAATATGTGGGTGAAAAAAAAAAATGGGACAGCTCAGCTGTTTAACAGCTTGACTGTTTATCTTTCTTGTGCTTTGCTGGGAGATTAATGAGGGAAGTGGGTATTCATTAAACATTTACAAAAATAAACTTTGATGAGTTTTATCATAGAACATAGTTCATGTAATGAAAACAATACATGTTAGGTGTTCAGCTGACACTTTTATCCAGACCAGCTGAGTGCACCAGTAAAGTAAGCTTTAATTCTCTCTCATTACATCTATAGGCCACCATTAGGTTAGTGTGTTTTTGTTTTTATCTTTGTTTTTAAGTCTGTGTGACCTTTTTTAAAAGTAAAACTATTTGTACCTGACAGTTTAGAGATAAAAGCACTTTTTACCCCATATATCTATTGCTTCTACCATCATTGCTTGCTCATGTTTTTGCAGACGTGTCAATATTTGCGATGTGTTTTCTGTGATGAGGTTTTTTTCCTTAAATCTTGTGAAATGTCAGAGCAGATTACAAAACTGGGGATTACCAGCCGAACATCATCAGCGGAGTAGCCATTCAAAAGGAGTGACAAAATGTTTTCGACTCCTCAGTAACATGTCCAGTAGACTGTTTAACTTCATTTTGCTTTGTCCCAACATTTTTCTTACTGGATGACAGACGTGACTCTACACAAGCATGTAAAACATCACAGACACACTTTCAGTATATATCAATGGAAAAACAGAGAGAAAGAGAAGGTAACAAAAACATTACACTTGAGAAATGAAGTGTTTTGATGATTTTGGCCCAATAAAAAACAAGAATCTTGTGGATAACCACAGTAATAAAGGTGACATCCTACTTTTTATGTGGACTGCCAGATCAGAAGTGAGGCACAGACTTAACCTCAGAAATGTACTCAGAAGGCTGGATTGTCAAATTCAAGACTTTTGGCAACATAAGTGGGTTGGAAGAGTTGAATAAAGATCTGTTACATAGTATATCTTCACAGAGGAGATCTTATCCAACAACATATCATCAACAAACCCACATTCTCACTCTGGTCCAGCTGCCCCACCCCCAGTCCACACCTACACACACACCTTCTTCTAATCAATGACTCAGTGACCTGACTCAATGGATGACCATCTCTTTCTTTGTTCCAGACAAATCAGATTTATGAATTAAGTTCAGCTTGGAGCCCTCTGCTTCCAAAACAGGTGTGTTTGTTATTTAGATATGGGTCTTGTAGTTTTCGACTGTGATCATTGTGTGACAAGGGACACACTCACCTGCTGGGTCCAGTTCCTGGAGTCTACTGACTACCTATAACAAGGCAAACACCTGGCAGTTTACATCCACACATGCCATGGGACACACACATGCCATGGGACACACACACACACACACACACACACACACACACACACACACACACACACACACACACACACACACACACACACACACACACACACACACACACACACACACACACACACACACACACACACACAATCACATACCTGGTAAGAACACACCTGCTCCTGTCGTCAAAGCCCTTGAGAGGAGACAGGGTGCCGGTCAGGAGGTCCACCAGAACGGGAAAATAAACCTAACAACTTAAAATCCAAGAGTAAAAGTAGCAAAAGAAGGTTTCAGAGCATGTGCTTATGCAATTTATGCCTACTTTCACCTTCAATTCACCTTCACCCAAGGGCATAATTTACATTTCAACTCTGGAGGAGGCACTTAAGGAAATCCTTAAGGCTCCTCAATTATAGTGTAATTCATATTCATAACATACTATGTAACCCTTTGGCATTCAAGACAAATTATTAGTATATAAACATAATTTCTGGGTGACAGAAATGCACTTAACTTGACATCCTGCCCTGGACAATGTATGGAGAAAAGGGAAGTAAACTGTAATTGTGAATTACATAGTAGTAGTGATCATATGATAAAAAAGCCACTTTGTCACTGACGATGAATAATTAAACAACACATAAAAAATATTCATATTCATAACTAAACTGGATATAAATGTGGTGTTGAAAATAGTCAGCGTTTAAAATCACCTCAATTGTTGCACAAGAATGGGGAAGTTTCTCATCTTTTGATTGGATTGATTAGGTTTACCCCCAATACAGGAAAAAGTGTTTTTTATTAAAACATTTCTTTAAAGTTCCAGACAGATTTTAAACCACAACCTACACGTTTCTTAACCAGCTAAGCTTTCAGGGCTTTGTGAGCTGTCTGAGCTCAAATGAAAATGAACTAGACACAGAGTTCAGGTGAGATCTCCTGGCTGATGAATATGGATCCAGATGGTCTAGTAATATGAGAGAGAACTGGAATGCAACTTCCTCTCACCGGGCCGACACACAGTAGGCGTGTCAAAATTCATGCCAATAAAGTTAATCTCCAGCATTAAATAAAACAGACATAATAGGAGACTGTTTTTAAGATGCAGGTGCACCTCACTGACTAGCTGGAAGGCTGTAGGTGCCCCTTCATCTTTTCATCAGTCAGACTCAGCAGATGTTGTCCACAAAGGCAACTATTTCATTCTGCTTCCCTCCACTTTACCTTGTGGTCTCAGAGTTTTCATTGAGAAACAAGCACAAGTGGTCAGCTTGGCTTGCTAAGGCTGAGCATTTTTGACTGAAGCTTGTATTATGCATACAGCAAGTCATTATTATTTCATTATTATTCTGCCACTCAGCATGCTGTTTAGGAGGAGCATTAGTGAGTTCAGTGCTGTTGAGGGCCATTCTAGGTAATTCTGAGTGGTTTAAGAAATCGAAACAACCATAAATATTTTCTCAACTATCCCAGAAAAATCGGCCAGATATTTATTCTGGACTGGCAGAGTAAAAATATAGTGTGGAATGCAATCTAATAATGCAATTGTTAAACTAAATTCTTCCTTTTATGCTGCCGTTTTTATTGTAACATTACTTATTTTACATATATTTGGCAAGAGTGCTATTTCTTCTCCTTGTTTGGGTGTTACCGTGATGCTGCACATCAAACTGTAATTACTCTAAAAATTATATGCACCAGGTTATCATAAGGTTTATGCATTCACAGCAATGCAGTTTCTGAAAAAGTAGCAGAGATCTGATTGTTTAATGGAGCAGGCATTTAGCGCTTTCAAACCACACACATTGTTTACACCAGGGAGATTGTTAAAAAAGTATATAAACAGATGCTGGCCAAAACCATTCTGACTCAACTTGTTACCTCAGTCCATAAATACATAGTTTATTAGGATCAGGCCCATTTCTTCTCCATCAACACAGTGGCAAGGCATTTGGCTGGTGAAATTGGGTTGGGCTGGTTTGAATGGTTTACAAAGGAATTATTTTCTCAGATAAACAGCTCCAGGCCTTAGAGCTGATCGAGAGGCATTGCATACAGCAGGCGCTCCATCATGTGTCCTTAACTGTGGCTGTGACACTGGCAGTGAGGGTGGTGGGATGGGCCCAGAGGCTGTGAGATGTTTATATGTCTGATTATACTTCTGTGTATATTCTGAGATCACTCTGTAGGGATTTATGAACCTGGATACTGGAGTTCAGATTTAAGGATAGGCCTTTATGTGAAGCGTATATTCTTATTGGGCATAAAAGGACCTCATCACAATCATCTTAAAGCTTGAACATGGTTTTGAAGTTGATGATGGGGTGCAGTGAGAAGAGGAGGAAAAAAGGCTCAGAAGACAGGAAGAAATAAAGTCCAGAGAGAAAGGAAGGAAACAATGTACAGCAAGAAGGAAGGAAACAATGTACAGTAAGATGGGGAGGAAATAAAGTTCAGCAAAAAGGGGAGGAAATAGGGTCAATGAGACGGGGAGAACAAAAAAGTCTCAAGGGGAAAGAAAAGTCCAATAAGGAGGAGAGGAAATAAGGTTCATTGGGAATGGTAAGACTCAACTGTGTTCCTCCAGGTAGTCTGGGGAAGGCCCACATCAGCAGATGTTGTGAGTTGGACTTGGGCTGAACCAGGGAGGTTCACAGTAACAAGTAAAGGTCACAAGAGTGTGTGTGTATGTAATTTCTCTCCCGGTAATGACACAGTCCAGGATTTTTAAATTACACTTCTCATTAAAGTGATAGGATCAATATAATCAAAACACTCATGGTGTATATCCAAACATACACACCATGCCTCTGAAGTATGACAAGATCATGTCCTGACTATATTATAGCCCTGTATATTTTTAATTACAACATGGCATTTAACTGTGGAACTGCAACAGTTACATAAATGAAAGCCCTAATCAACTGGCTCCCCAGGCCGCCCTTCCAACTGCGGATCTCAAAAAACAAACAGACGCCGTTACAGCCCTGCTTGCCTCCACCGCAAAGCACACGTCAGTGCCCAGCATTACCCCACTGTGATGTCATGTCCTCTAAATGCTCCAGACAGTTAGGGTGAGAGAGAGCAGGAAGACCGCATGCATGCAACAAACACAGACACAGACACAGACACACACACACACACACACACACACACACACACACAAGTGAATATTGTATGCATAAGCATATATGTGTAGCACAAGCGCTCATGTGCACATTGACGCACAGATCAGAGATACAGAAAAGGCGGTGTGATGGTGGCTACAGTGAGAGAGAGCAGGAGGACATACAGGACTGCGGTTGATGTCTACAGCATGGCTTTGGATATTCTAACGGTCACGAGGGTAATGATGGGTGAGGGCAGGGTAAGAGAAGAGTGAGAGAGGGGGTGAGTGGGGGACACTAGGGCATATAAATGTCACATTGCTGTACTGATTTTTCTGTCAGGGCCTGTGGTTGTAACCTTAGCCTTCCTTTCACTGCTCTCCTATGCAAAATAAGGGCGCCGAAATCCCCTGGGGGAGGCGTACACAGAACATGCAGCTCACTGGTCTAGCCAAGCGCACACACACACACACACAGACACACACACAGACACACACACACACACCTTTGATCAGGCACTCACACACTCATGTAAACACGAACACAAACCATACAGAACATAAATGCCCATAGAATGTAGACACACTCTGTCTGTGTGTGTGATTATGAAAAAAGTAACTGCATGAAATAAGCAAAACCAGACACACACATACACACACACAAAGACACACACATACACTAATGTGCCAATAAGAGCAACCATTTAGTCCTGTCCACACTGAGTTCATAGAGGGTTAGCAGGAGCAGCTCTCCAGCTAGGTTTTAAAGATACTAATCAAACACGACAGATGGACACACACACACACACACATGCTCACACACGCATACACAGACTTCTATTAAAGTTTGATGTAACCACACCATGCCCAGAGACGCCATGTACAAAAAAACACTGCATCAATTATCACATCAACATTCAGCCTTCATCAGCACAGCGGGATTTATAACAGGCAGGGGGGAGCCAAGAGCAAATAGTCCCTAACTCATTGATCAGTCCTCCATCCAAGACAAACATGCTGATGCTGATGAACTGTGATCCTAGGGAACTCTAAAATGCTGACAATACTTGTAGTGGTTCTCAATCCCAATTCGATGCAGACACCTGGGGACAAACCGAGGCTGAGAGCCAATAGTGTTTCTTTGCTTTGAGCCATGATATCGTGAGACCACCTACTCCGCTGCAATCAGCCCACCTTTTCCCTCCACTGCTTCCCTGACCTCCAATCTAGCCTTCCTCTTTCCCTTGCTTACCCTCCCCTCTCTCCTCTTTCTTCACTCCTGACTGTCCATTCTGTTAAACTGGCCTACACTCTAAAAACAGCCTGGGTGCATTTGAGTGGCAGAGGCAAGGCAGGGGGCTCCTGGGTCTCCATTTAGCCACTTCCTGTTTGAGGGAGCCTATATATATGCCCCTCTAGGCCATTGCTCGGCTTGCCCTGTGTAAACGAATGACGCTCTTGGTAAACTCGACTAGATGGCAGAGCTCAGATCACAGCTACAAAGACTCAGCTGAATATGCAAATGTTGAAAAATATCCCTCAGCTTGTTTGCACAAACAGAGCGGAATGCTAAATATATGCCGATGATTTGTTCTGGTTTTGTTATTCAATATTTGGCCGATGAGAGTAAGCAGCCTGTCTGATGGAAAACTGATGAACTACAAGGTGGTGAATTATGTGTACTCTCCCAAATATATACTGCAAGCTAATCCTAATCAGAGCACAAAAACAATGAGATATAGTTTCTCTGTTTTGTGCGCGCGCACACACACACACACACACACACACAGACATTATTAGTTCAGCTGGCTGTCAGGTCTTCAAGCTCACCAAGAGGTCCCTAAGTACTGAAGGCTTTTCTTCCTGTCACAGTATGGGGTACACAACATACTCTGTGTATGTGTGTGTGTTGAGAGTGTGTGTTTTCAGCTGGCACCTCTCAACCTTGGCAGCAGCGCGTCTCCTGGCACCCGAAGGAACAAATTTGTCTTTGGGGTTTGGTTCAGTTTTCGCCTCCGATGTGTGTGTGTGTGTGTGTGTGTGTGTGTGTGTGTGGGTACGTGCATGTGTGGGTGAGGTAGTTGAGAGGTCTGGTCATTATCACCACTACAGCCAGTGAGCATGTGGCCAGAGCAGCAGGGAAAAAGGGTAAAGCAGGATGGAGGAGGTGGTTAACAAGGACAGTGCTGAGAAAATTATACTTGGAGGCCAAGGGGTGAAAATAATGACCACATTAAAAAAATCTATTGCGAATCCACATTTCACACAATAAAGTATAAAATTCCTACTGAGCATAGTTCTAAAAAAAATTAACAACAAATCAAATTAGATATTCACAACTATAAACCTATCCTCTCTGGAAACACAAGAATACATGCACACAGCGAGTTGCAGGGCTGATATTTTGCTAGTCACCCCGTGGAATGCCGACGGAATCGTATGTGTTTTCCCAGCTTGTCTTAGCTGTGGCGTGTTGTGGTCACCAGGCCTGTGTGTGGTCCTGGTGTGGTTCAGCTGCTCAGGATCATTTCCATTTAAACATATCTGTGGTCTTAAAAGCAAACCACCGATGTTATCCACTCCATTGGAGGTAACACCAAAAGCTTTGCCCTCGGTGTGACCTGTGTTCATATGTGCATGTGTTAATGCATGGTTAAGACTGTGGGTGTATGCACGAATGTTTGAATGTGTGAATATGTGTGCTATTCACTGTCATCTGTCTTCCGGCATATTAGCAAAGGAGATTTCTCATGTAGTCAAGGTAATGGCGAGCAAACAGGATTAGAGTGGTGAGAGTGCTGATGGATGGGTGTGTTTTGAACTGCAGGGCCCCTTAAGGGCATTGTGTCCCAATGATCAGTGACTCTTCTCTCAGGGGTTCCTTCCCACCACAAACAGCAGTGTAGATCGGACCACTGGGAAGGAATGTGGACGCCCTCTCATAAAATACCTTCGCCGATGTCTCACTCGCTCGCTGCGTCTTGAATGTGTCTCTTTTGATGGAGGGGGGTTATAGGTGTGACCTGGCTCGTCCACGTGAACATTTCTGTGCCGAGCCAAACCTTTCATAAAAAACTAAATGGATCTAATGGATCCTCAATATATACAGGTTGTCATGTTAAATGTTCTTTTTCTTTGAAACTTCTTCTATTTTCAGCTGTCTTTTCCTTTTTCTCTATTTTTTAAAGCGTTAAAACACAATTATGGTTTGACAACTAGCCGAATCTCATTGTCACCTGTGTGTTGTTGGAAATCTGGAAAAGACCGTCTATACACATTTGAGTGCTTTTTAACATCTGCATGGGTTATGTTTCCCCTACCTGTGTGTGGGGAAAACAGCTTACAGAAAACAGAGATGAGCATTTATCACTCACGGGACCCTGAGGTGGCAACAGGGCTGCCATTGTGGCACCTCCGCAGAAAGTAGATTGCTTTCCTAAGTCTGCCTTCTGAGCACACATTGGATGCACTTTCCCATAACTCATCTGGGAAACAGGAAGGAATCACAGACCGGATTAGATGCGTGTTGACTCAAAACAGCTCCAATCCCATTATGCAGTGATAAATGACCCAACAGCGAGTCAGAGAGCCTTTGGACCATAAAAAGAGGAAAAGCAGGATGAACTGAGAATGATTAGAGAGTCACACATTTCTGCCCGAGGGACAAGATCAGTGAAACAGTAGAGAATAGATTAGACCGCTAGGATGTTGAGAATTACATTGGCAGTGGAGGAGGAAGTGGGGGGTTAGTAGAACTGGTGAGCTGAGAGGTGGAGAAAGAGATGGAGACGAAGCATGTCCCATTGTTTACCACAGGGACCTTGGTGTTGACATGGAGACCACAGCAGAGTGGCCTCCTTCTGGCACTGACAGAGAACTTTTGTTGTTTTTTACTTATTGTGATCCTATATACGCAAACACAAACATGTTAGAGTTGGCCCGGCATGGCACAGTAATCCTGTTCTCGCATGTATATGTGCATGTCAGAATATTTTAGTGTTTGTGTCTATTTTCTAAACAAATACAGATGTATGTTGTGGTTGGCCTTCAATTCCAGTGTCATGATCTTTATTGTCTCTCTTTGTATGGGGGATAGACCTCTGGGGTAGAGGCATACATGAATGACGGAAGCAAAACACCAGATGCACACACAAATACATGCATGTGTGCACACACACACACAAGCCTTCCGAATCTCACAACTCATGTTTAGAAAAGTTTGGCTGCCGAAACGCAGCCAAACATTTCCCTAACCATTTTAGCAGATACCGTATGATTAAGTTAAATCTGCCAACAACAGTAGAACAAGCTATGGGGATGAGAACTGATCCTTCATATTAAGTCTATTGTCTATTGTTCGGTTCTTTTCTAAAGACTCTTTCAACAACATGGCTTTCAACAACAGCATAAATTTTAAACATCATTTTATTTCAAAAGTACACAAACAGGACCAATATCGTTCAATAAGGCAAAGCTCAAATATTAATAACCACTCACGTCAGACAACTTAAAATCTCATAGTCACAGTTTATGGGTACCACTTGCAAATCATAAATAAAATCTTTTTTTTCCATATATATATATTTATATATATATATGAAAACAACAGCTTATTTTTTTCTCAACATGAAAAAAAAGATCATTAGACAAAAATGTCATTACAACCCCAGCCACATATAATCATCTTCACCTTCAGTTTTATTTTTTATCTTCAGAATCATTAGTGCCATTAAAAGTCAGAGTTGGCCAAGGAAAGGTTTGCCTGTCTTTCTCCACATTGGTGGTACGTGGCTCTAATGCCCAGTTCCAAGCCCAGCTACAGAACCCAGCCCTTAGCTGCTACCTGAAAGGACTGAACATAGTGGTGAGTGTCAGTGGGTATTACTGGACCACCTGTGCAGTTTTTAAGCTACTAAGTGCATTGTTAGCATTATTACTATGTTAAAACTTTGTATCTCCCCAAGAACATCTCCGTGCAGCTCATGTGATATCGCTAAAGCACCTTAATGATCACTACTTAGCAGCTGTAAAAGCTATCCATTATCAATCCTTTCAAATAAGTGTCTTTTAGGGACGTACGTCTGGGCTAGGGGCTTTGTAGGTGGTGAGTTGAAATTGGGCACAATTCTATAAGGGGCAGCAGGTGGGTTTTTTTCTTTGCATCGATGCGATTCTGTTGTCTGCTGAGCCAAACCGATCCAAGTCAAGTGCTGGACGGAGAGGCGTGGCTAGCTCTGGTCACCTAGGAAACAGTGCCAATAGGACGCAGAACAGTGTTGCTGCAAGAGACGGGGTGAGATCCACAGCTCCTCCACACTCCATTGAGTTCTCCTAGAGACAGATGAAGGCATTTTAGACAGATATACAATATTTTAATAGAACACAAAAGCAGCAGAGGATGTAGTATGAAAGAGAGTACTGTGTGTTTGTGAGTGTGCATGGTGCAAATACCTCAGGGTGAAATGGGTGACAGGTATCTGGGCGCCTCCTGTCCTTTTGCATCTTCAATCTCTCGCACTTAAGAGATTCATTATGTGCAGCTGAAGTCAAGGCAATAACAGACAATGTGTACCCTCTGCAGGGTGTTTTCCTGCTGGAGTGTATTTCTTGTTTATAATGGAAAGGAATGCATGTTTTTGAGAGCACCATGGAAAGATGTTCTTCTGGAGGCAGGGATATTTTTCACACAGCATGAAGTGCAAAAAGAGCCGACTTTGAGAAATGTTTGATGAGTTTTCTTTTGTCGCATAGCAACAGAATAGCAGGCTTTATGCTACAGTAAGCACCTCACAAAATAAAAAATAAACAGTGGTGGACATGTATATACAGCGAGACTGTATTGCATACAATGTCAGAGAAATGCTCATTGTACGGGAATCCAGCTCGGGTATGTGGTGACCAGCTAAGTTCCTTCAGTGTGAATCCACTCTGAGCTGTGTCTGCTATTGATCAGTATCCAATCACAGTGTGGGCTTTTGAGTAACACACACACACACACACACACACACACACACACACACACACACACACACACACACACACACACACACACACACACACACACAGTGAGACGGACTTCAGATCTAGCCCCACACAATGCTCCCTTCTCTCTCATTCACCAAAGGGGTAGAGGGCAAACAAACTCCCCAAAGCTTCCCCACAAATTAAAATGTTCTACATTATTCCCATCAGAGTTACGTCAATGGATACACACTGGCTACAATGATTCTGACACTGGCAGTCCAAGCTGGAAGAAAATAGAAAGTTCCAATAAAAAAAAACATTATGAGGTAATATTGTTATTTTTCTCAGTGGGCAGAAACAGTCTATCTGGGAAGGTTGCAACAGGTTGGCCTTCAAGAACCATCTCTCCATTTATTTACTTTTACATTAGTTTGTTCATTCATTCTCAATACCCTGCTAGCCAGCGCGTCCTGGGTTGGAGAAGCCACTCTGAATGTTTATTCCAAAGTCAGACATTACTTTGAAATTTGAGATTCAGATTATTGTTAGTTTTTTGATTAATTTAATCAAGGTTGTACTATATGTTTTCTTTGGTTGACAGAATTACTAGTCCTCAAGTCCCCATTACATTAATTTCTCTTGCTTTTTTTTTTTTTTACACTGGAAATCTCTCCAACAGGATATCCGCCCCACCCCCGTCCCCAGCTCTCCAGTCTTTGCCAAGTGAAGGATATACATGATTTCAATGGGGTCCATGGTGATTGGCTCGAACATGCTGCAGTCACACTTGTTGTCCACCACCACCATGAAGAGATTACTGCTGGGGATCTGCTGGATCACAAAGGACCTGCCAATCACAGCACAGACAGCCAGTAACAAAGAGATGAGGAAGGAGGAGGGGAGAGGGAGCAAGGGAGGCTGAGAGTTGGATTGGCAAGTAGACAAGGCGCATGGGTACGATGTAAATTTTCATGTGTGTCAGAGGATTTGTGTTATGAGTGTTCACATTCTCCCCCTGGTAGAGGGGAGATGCACTGAAGAGACTCCACTGGATGCATGTCAAGAGGCTGACTTGTCTCACCTCCAGCTGTCAATAAACATACAGAGACACAGACAGACTAACACAAATAGACACACATATAGCACACATGTTTCTCTAACTCACTCTGTCCCCTCTTATTCCTCGCCCTCTTCCCTTCTTTTGTCTTTGTTATATGCTATCCAAGGCAAACACCAATGAAGTGTTGCTGAATATAAAACACTCCAAAGAGAGACAAATGGGAACCACACTTCTGTGCTCATAGCTTCCCATGACTGTGTTTTACTGGCCTGAAAGATCAGGCCTCGCCTCGGCCTCCTGGTCAGTGATTTATGACCGTGGATAAGCTTTATGAAGAAGAGAGGTCATAAAGATGATCTCTTCTTTCTGTCACCCTTTCTTTCTTTATCTCTTGCTTCTCTCCCTCCCTCTCTTCTGCCACAGCTGGATGATTTATCAAATTCACTGTGAGGTATTTATCAGACACATATGAGAATATGCACGTGTGACTGAGTGAACACACACAGATGCAAAAATATACACACATACACTTTCTTGACTCTTGTGAGGGAGGACAGGAACTAAGACGAAGAGGTAGTGACCTGATGGATCAAAACAGACCTAATATCTACAGGAATATCTCCATCTTTTCTTATTCAATACCATGACCAATTTAATCTGATCACAAACAGCCTCCAATCCCTGAGTAGCACCAATCCACCGCGCTCTAATACAGTTACCCCACCGTGACCAACCAAACCCAACCAAACTGGCCCAGCAAATAGGCCAAGCCAGTTCCAATCAGAGTGAATTAGGATCTGCTGATGTTTAATAATCCGTGCTCTCCCCTGCACAGCGCCGGGCCGGCCCAGCTCAGCCCGCTGATAGAAAGCAGAGCAAGTGTTCTTGGAGAAAAGACTTAAACATATCCTGACAGCACAGCTGCTGGCCTTGAACATACCCAGTGCTGGGAAAGGGAGCACTACACCGCATATGAATACACACACACACACACACACACACACACACACACACACACACACACACACACACACACACACACACACACACACACACACACACACACACACACACAAGGATGTGTACTATATGCACAGATTCACAGAGAAAGAAATCAATGCATACTCTCTTGCAAAAACACAGAGACGGTATAGACAGACAGATGTGTTCTTGACATGGCCTCCTAGTGCTGGGGCTTCTAGTGGTTTTGGCCGGCAGAGAAACGGATAACAAAGACATCCAATATGTTTCTCTGAGAAAAGACAGAGAATGACAGAGAGACCGAAAACCCTTTGACTGACATAGAGACAGACAGCAAGAAAGATAAGCCAGTAAAAGAGAAAGAAATTAAGTGTTAAATAGATGTAAAAAGCTGATGTACTGCTGTAAAAGACACACACAATGACGTGGTGACAAAACGTGGTTTCTTCTCAGAGTTCTGACAAAACATATCACACAATCTGTAGCTGAACCTGATAAAAAGTAGCACTGCTTATCAACACTTTTTGATCATGAAAGAAAATGTTTAATCTTTCCAGTGTCATCTTTACACAGGCTCATTTTAGGAGAGATAGAGCAATGCCACGATTATACTAACTCACGGTACATTTTTAAGTTTGCATGCTTTGCTTCTAATGCTGAACAGAAGCAAAGTTTTTGTACTTTTCATGGTAAAATTGTTCTGTGCTCAGTTTTGGCTAAATGCAATATTTTTGTGTGTCCTGTAGAGAATGTTAAAATTTTTCCAGTGATTTAATCATTTCATAACTTAACCGTAGCCATAACTGCATGCACTGTATGGTTTTCAGAAATGTCTGTCATCACAGTTAGGAAATGTGACCAGTAATTACTGTGCGTATTTTAACAATTACAAATTCAGTGAGTTGACATTGCTTCAATAAAATCTCAACAAACAGAATTGCAAATTTACAGAGCAATGCCGTCATTTTATTTCCATTTCTCTCATTACTTTTGGGGAAAATGGGCACCATGATTCCAGCATTCAAAATATATATATGGGGGGATAGATAATATAGATAGATTAGATGATTTTTTTTTTTACATTTTTACACGTTTTACCTTCCAGCAGCAATTGGTGCAGATGCAACTGACAGCTTATAACAAAACGTCTTGGCTGAGTAGCATGAGTCATGAGAAAAATCATATGGTACATGTCACCAAAAAATGTCAATAGGGGACTATTTTCAAAGAAAAGTTCAATTTAAAAAATGAACATAATTATTAGAACTTAAGTTATCGTAAAAATAAGAACTTAATTTTACATATAAAACTCAACACTTTATATATCAATATCAAAATAACGTAACAGATAAGATACCTTTCAAAATTATAAATACTGGTTCCATAAAGATTGCTGTACCAATTCTGTTTTTTTGTTGTCAAATACTGTCTATTCTAAAAAGCACCTCTCTTCTTCAAAAGTAGCATTAATATCCTGCTAAAAAGCTATGTTAAAGAAACAAAACTTGCCTTTTAGCATGTTAGGAGTGACTGCTTCATAATATACACAATTATCTCAGCAATACCATGATTATTGGTGTTACTGTGGAAAAAGAGAGATATATTTCAAGAATCTCTAACAGATGAAATAACGTCTACAAGGCCATCAGCTTTAGAGCTGAAGCTGTAGCTCATTGCAATGTTGAACCCCTCTCTTTTCAGGATATGTCTTGACTGAGACGGTTGAGAGAAACAAAAAGTGAGCCTGTGTAGTGGGAGGATATATGGCCCTGAGTATTGTCGTTAATAGTCCCCTTGAAGACCTTCTCTGGTTAGAGACATGACACTCTTTGTCCTAAATCTCCTGTTACAAAGAAGCTGGCAATGCATCAATGGAGGGTAAGTCATCCTATAGAGCCACTTAAACTATTATATCATTCACAAGATTTCCATGTTTCTTGTGCTCTATCACTCTGTTTCACCCGTCAGGAAGTACTAGACAAATACAATTACACACATCACATACACAGATGCGCACACACAGTCAAGAGTACAGTAAAGAGAGGTTTAACAGGCGAGAGCTTAGGGTATATTTCCTAGAGTATAAAGTACACACACGTGTCCCAATGAAAATATGAGAGAAAGGCTTCAGTCAGCCTGTAACATGAAACAGATGTTTATCACCAAAATCCTCTATTACTAATATGAGCTATAAAGTTCCATATAACAGAAATAAAAACTCCATTTGACTTTGTCAAATTCATTGTGCTTTGAAAAAGATTTATTTGAAGGTGACATGTTGCTCAAAGTACACAGCCCTGCCCGCTGATCACGGTTCTGGTGTCATCATTGGAGATGAGGCCATTCCTCTCATAAGCATACTAATGTCATGCGTGTATGTGCAGGTGGGTATGAGTGTCTGACAGGGTGCTGTGTCTGCATGGGTGTGTGTGTGTACAGTATGTGTTTTTGGGGTCTGACTGCATCACCCAAACCTCATTTTACTCCTGGCACCCAGGGCAGTGGTTACCCTGCTGACCTTGTGGGGCTGTACTGGCAGCAGATACACAGTGAAAACACACACACACACACACACACACACACACACACACACACACACACACACACACACACACACACACACACACACACACACACACACACACACACACACACACACACACACACACACACACACACACACACACACAGTTCTGAGCTGCCCTGGTAGTTCCACAGCTGGGAGCAATGAAGGATCCATTGGAGGGATCCAGAGAACACCCCACAATTGCCTGACAGAAAAGCCCAAATTGTTAATGGGGACCACACTCATTTTCCCATTTTTAAAGGAAGCCTTTTTTCCACCTCTCTCCCTCATCTCTAAATGCCTCGTATTTCAAGCTGCCGGAGGAGAGAGTGAGTGTCTGTGTGTGTCTGCATTTATATATCTGATTGACTGCCTGGATAAAAGTGTTTTCAACAGACAACAAATGATATAATTTTGTTCCTCATTATCAGGGATTATAGAGATAAAAATATTTTGCCAAGATGAGGGCAAAAATGATAATTCATTTTTTCTTTTTAACTTGTTTTATTCTGCACAAGAGCATGACCAGCAAGTTTTATTTTAAAATAGAAAGATTTTTAGATGATTGTTGATGTGACTTTGTTGTTAATTTATGTTCACATGTGTCTGTTTGTGTGTATCATACTTGATGCAGCCATCGCAGTCGATGTTGCCCGTGTTCTCTTTGATGGTTCTCTCGGAGACAAAGGCTGGGTACTCTGTGTCACATGGTACCTGCATGGTCCGACCTATCCTCTGCGCTGAGGGGAGGAAGGAAAAGAGGTGAGTGAGTAAGAAAGGAAAGAAAAAGGAAGAAAGACAGAAAGACAAAAGATGGAAAGAAAGAAGCAATGAAAGAGAGAAGGAAAAGGAAAATGAGTCAGCATCGGTGGGAAAGTCACAGAACAGCCATTTTAAAGTCAAATATATATTTAAAATAGTCAATGCAAATATATTGCAGGCTTACAGTTAAACACACCACATCCTTACAAACATACAAGTTTGAAAGAAAGCAGCATTTCTGACCCAAAGGTGCCTCTTATCCCGTTGAAGATATTTCCAGTGTAAATGTAGGCCAACTATTCATGCAACATTGCTTGAACTCTCCTGCCACCCAGAGGTTTGAAACAATGCTACAGGATGGAAAGGACCGGGGAGGCAAAAATCATACAGTTTTCTATCTGTGTTCATATTTTTAAAGCAGGCTTATTAAAGCAGGGGCCAAATAAGCCACATTTGCATATTAAACATAAACATTTAAATACATGTGGTTTTATTTTGTATGCTCAGTATTATCAGAGTGCTCTACACACATTTTTTATATCAAGCATAGATTTCTAAAGATGGTGGATTATGTGTGTAATTTGAATGGAGTGGTTTAATTCCTGGGCAGTGCGGCAATATTGCGTGAAACAATATGAGTGTTTGCAGTTGTACATTAACTATATGCATGTGAGAAATGTAGCCTACATGTATAAACGTCTGGGATTAGTTCAGCTTGAGAGGCTGTGTAGATTGGGTTACGGGCTGCTAAATTGGGGTATTTCAGCTGTGTGTCACAGGCCTGTGTCTCTATTGTAAAAAGATATAGAAAGTGCTGCTAAGACCTGAGGCTAGCCAGCTGTGAAATTGTCTCAACTGCTTGGCAAGCAGCTACGCCCAGCTTCACTTCATTCAGGATAAGAGTGTGCAAGGAAAGCATTTTATAGACTTTCATTTTGTGGTTTCCCCTTTTCTCCCCTCTCTCACATTCACATATGATATAGTTTCATATTAGATTTGGCTAGAATTAATACTACAATGTGATGCCGCTTAGTGAGGCTTTAATTTCAGACAGGCAAACAGTATTCAACACTCCATAAAGCATTAGGGAATCACAGTTTTCGTAGCTTGGCAACAATCATATGAGAATGTGCGTGTGTTCATGAAAAAAGTGAGACCAAAAAAGAAAGGAAAGACATAAAACCAGAGAAGGAGAGAAAGAGAGATAGACTGAATGAGAAAAAGAGAGAGAGACGCCTTTTTTCTCCAGTTACAGAGCAGATATTGCTTGCCACCACTACCAATATGACACACATCCTTACAGATCATAAAACCATCAAGTATAACCCCTCTGGACACACAAACAAATACAAATGTGTGTGCAGACAGACATGCACACACACGCACACTCACACACACACACACACACACACACACACACACACACTCTCTCTCACACTGAGGTCATTTGAGGTAATCTAGTGTTCTGCCATTTTTACTTTTAGGTTTTGGATTGCGCCTCTTTATTCTGTTTTTCCAGTGGTCACACTGACTCAGACCAAAGGAAATGGAGGGGAGATGGCAAAGATGGAGACAGGAGGTCAGTGCTGAGGACACTGGTTGTTTATTCTGTACGCAATGAACTTTGTTCCATGTGAAGTCAAATGTAAGTATAAAAACCGAACATGTTTTGGTAAGTGTATGCTTTTATCTTTGGATTATTCTATCAAAAACACAAAATTACAATATTAAAAAGAACTGGCTGTTTTCATACAAGAATTGTATGTTTTTTTCCGCCGATGTTAAATTCCTTTCTCTCTTATGTGAGATGGAGAAAGTATGAAAAAATAAAAAATAGAAAATGATCGTTTTAATGCTTCAGTAACTGAGAAAAACTAAGTAAGTTTAAGAATAGGCCTTGAGATGGAATACCTGCCCATGTCCAAATGAAATATATGCAGTTTAACTTAAAAGATGTAAAAAAAATCCAAGATCATTTTTCTGTTCTCTCTGTTATTTTGTGTTCTTTTATCTTTTATTTTCATTTCATATTTGTCTGTTTTATAAAGGAGAATATATTTCATTTCTAGCAATGGAAACAATTGTTTTGGATCTTTTAAAGAAAGTCAAATGATTTTTACCTTTTCTTTTACCTTCTCATTTCTGAAAGTAAAATTCAAGACCAAAAATATACACACACCCATGTGACCATCATTATCAAGTAATTCAAGACCTGTAATTGGGGCTGCTAATGAGAATAATAGCTTTCATCATATCTTCAGTTGTGAAAAGTGTATGTAAAAAAATTTTTTTTTACTTATTTATACCAGTATAAATTTAACAATTTGCAATGAAACTTAGTATGTACTAATTACACAAAAATACAGTAAAAATTTAAACCTGATTATTTTTCTCGATATTATCATCATGAAGATTGATCAGAGGTATTAGTGATCATTATTTGAGGAACAACATTATTTTGTGCTTTATGTATCTTACATGTCTCACTGTGGCCTTTTTCAACTAAAGCATACATTCAAAATAAAAATATATCATGAACTGGTTACATTTATACACGCGTGAATGAATGTGATTTAGACACAGAGAGAGAGAGAGCCAACATATCCTAGAGGAGTGTGCTCTTACCTTTAGCTGTGAGGTCAGAGTACCACCAGCTGTACAAGTTGAACTCGACCAGGAATCTAAATATGGAGAGGACAGTGACCATAACAATACACTCCAAAAAATGCTTATATAATACATATTGTAGCACTCTCTACTGCAACAATGTTTTACCAATACAATCAAAATTTTTGCAGGCGTGCAGACGAGAAAGATTGTTCATTTTTACAAATGATAACAAATTCAGCTTTAAAAGCAACCATGGCACAGATTTTAATCTTTGCTCATTTCCTGTTATCCTAGTTACAATTTCATCATGTTTACAAGCTTCTTAAATTCCTCTAAATCTTTCATTGAAATTAGTCATACTTTTTTTTTTTTTTTCAAAAAACACGTTTTAAATATCTTCTGAGAATTCTTGTTTATTGGTATGCCTGCCAGACCATGTGGTTTAGAGCTCAATCTGACTCTTTCATTTGAGTAATGTGGGAAATTATCTTCAATCTTGTAAAACACCAGTCTTATATAACTCTTATCAGAGCAGTAGCTTGTAAAACAGGTTGTGTTTTGCTGATTTCATAATTAATCATTTATGTATACAGATGATTATACTTTCTCACTTCTGTGCTATCCACACACAGTTATTGAATAACTGCTCCTCTTTATAAGGCTGAACTTGACATCAACTGTAATAAAAACAAAATAAAAATAATGTAATGAAAAATAATTGTAAAGAGAATAGTACGTTAGTATTTCCTAATTACAGATGTCTTAATGCAATATATATATACATACAGTATAGTGTTAATTTTTAAAATGATTATAAATGCCTAGGGTTTCATATGTGCTCAACTGATGTCAAGGTGACACTATTTAAGGGTTATTACACTGATCACCTATGGTGTATCTTTATTGTTTTTTTTTTAACTTGTATTACATGTGATATGTACTTAATGTGATGGGTATTTTTTTTTTGTCAGACATATGTAATTATTTATATTTTAATTTGATGCAAGGGAAGTATTAGTGGAAAATGAAGGACATAAAAACACATGAATATTTCAAAGACAAAAAATTGTCTGCACTGTGACAAACTGTAAAATTACAACTGAAAACTCAATCCTCCCATGATACACGGTGACCAAAACAGACCACCCAGGAAAACTACACAACGTAGCATCACAGAAATACCCACGCTACAGGAAACATCAGGTAGCCATTACTGCTCATGATCACTGATGATCATGTTGACGTACATGAGAGGGCACATGTAAATAAACACACAGTTAATATATACTCACAAACAGACACTTAACATCAGACGGAAGAGGCCACCATATGAGTCTTCAACGAGAGTCACTGCCTCGCGGTTGTATGCCTCCGCCAACCAGACAAATTGCAGTTTACATCCATGTCTGTCCTGACTCAAATAATATATGTAGCGGATACTTTGAAGGAACTTAATTAAGTGTATTTTTTGGCAACATGGAAGATATCACTATATTGATATGTATGATTCCAATGAATAATTTCCAATCAGAAACATGCTGTCTTCACTTTTAGACTATTTTCCACACACATCTTCAACCCAACCTTCATACAATCACCACAGTTTCAAGGTGGGCACCAGATATTCCTAAGTTATGGCACTGAGTAATGGCCAGAAAAGTGTTTTTGCAAAACTTTATGATGTCACAATTAAGTTGACCTTTGAGGGAAAAAATGTCATCACATTCACACAACACTTCATCATTTTATTTTATTAGACTTTTGTGTTACATTTTATCATAATTATCGTAAAAATTCTTGAGTTATGGCCAGAAGCATGTTTTGTGAGGTCACAGTGACCTTTACCTTTGACGTTTGACCACCAAAATCTAACCAGTTTATCCTCGAGTCAAAATGAACGTTTGTGCCAAATTTGAAGAAATTTCCTCAAGGCGTTCCTGAGATATCGCATTCACGAGAACGGGACAGACGGACGGACAACCCAAAAACATAATGCCTCTGGCCACGGCTGTTGATGGCACTGAGGCATAAAAACACATGTATGCACTATGTTATACTTCTGTAAACAGATGCAAGACACTCTCACATATACAGAACTCTTACATGACAAGCTCGGTCAGGATCCACTTCACGGCTGAGAAGAAAGCAAAGTAAGGCTGGAGAAAATAAACAGAGGAAAGATATTGATCAGACACTAATAACACATAAGTTGTCCCCACTTTGCATCACATGTAGTGCAAACAAGGCGGTTGAGCATTGCGAAAAATTCATTACTCACATCCAACAGTGTGTGTCCACTGTCACTACTCTCTGAATACACCCAACAAAGAGCCTGGTAGTCATACAGAGTCACCCTGCATGGATAAAGATAGAAAAGAGAGGACAAAGAGTGAGATAGAGACATAAGAAACAGATAAAGTGAGGAAGAGAAAGAATGTTTTCAGATTTTACTTTTCATAATGATGCCTTTGTCGGGTCAATATAGCCAGGATAAGGTGATATGAGTCTTGATTCACACATCCCCTCTACTATTACATGCCTGCGGGGCCATTTGGACTGCTGTGTGGGAGCAGTAGGGAAAGATCCCACCTCTGCTATAACTGCCGCTTTACCTACGAATAATATATTGGATGGATGTGGCAAGAATGGGAAAAGGAAAGCAACTGAAAGCTGAGAGCCTCCCGAAAGGTTCCTCGAAGTGATGTAGGAAGGTGTGTGTGTGTGTGTGTGTATGTGTAGATGATTTGGGGATATTAGGGGGATATCAGAGGGATATCAGAGGATTTAAGGGCTTAGCAGACCCTGAGGGTGTGAGGTCTGGGTCTGTCTGGGTGAGGTTATTGAAGGGGTTCGTAACACACAGACACACAGACACACACACACACACACACACACACACACGATGCTCATTCTCAATGCCTGCAGACAGCGTCCTATATACTCGACAATACTTCATGTGTGAACGTGTGTGTGAGCATGTGAGGGATGTCTGAGTGGGCCCAGTCTATCCGCAGCCCTGGGCGATGGTCAAACCTCAGTCACAGTACTGGTGACACACAGCTCCAACACACAGCCAGGAACCAATTACTGCTAAGCCAGGCCACATAATGGTGTTAGCAGCAAAATTGCACCAGTGTAATATTTGTATATGACTATGAGCGTGTCTTTGCATGGGACGTGAGCTTGCCCTTCATTTGGTTTGCAAGGGTGCATAACATCACTTTCAGCATACTTATTGATTTCTCTTTCTATTGCTGGTTTGAAAGGATTGATAATCCAAAAGTAACTTAAAATAATTTGCCTACATTTGTTTTCATCTACAGTCTTAATGCTGACAGTTAAATTTAAGCTGCCAGCTCGAGCCAACTTTAAATCGTGCACTTTAAAATGTATGTAATGTTTTATTTAATCAAGACAACTTAGCACATTAATTCTCTACAGATGGTATTGGGTTACGACAGATCGTACTGGATTCATTAATATTAAGATCTATAAGCTCTATTAGTCATCCTGCTTATACTTCACCAACACGAGAACATATTATTCATTCACCGTACGTCGTCCTCAATTTTAAACAATCCCTCATCATCTGACATTAAAGATTGAGGGAGAGCTCTTTTAGACCTCTTTCTTTTTATGAGCGGGACTCATAAACCATTTGCTGCCAACTTTTGAGGTTCATCCTTATGATAAATAGGCTGGGCTGTCTTCTTCTGCGATGATTTGTCACCCATGATTTTTATATACCGAGACATCATGGCCAAAATCTCCTCACCCACGTGCCAAAGGCAGATCTGAATGCCGGGTCAAGTCCTGCTGCAGTGTTGGAAATGTGGTTGTAAGCTTCTGTGCAATCTAAATTTACATTTAACCGTGCAACTAAGTTAAGTTGACATTCCACAAAGTTAGACTCCACAGCCAAACTACAGTATGTTTCTGTCAGTGTCTGCTTCTCTGCATTTCTGCTCTGTAATTCTGGGAAATGTATCCTCCTGGCTTCAATTTCCAAATTAATTGCAGAATGTCACCACCCACAGCTCTTGGCGTTTTCCCGGAGATACAGCTCCACAACAAGCAGTATTTGCGTGAATGTGTCTACATGTATGTGTCCGTGTATGTGTGACTCCAAGTTTCTCCTAATTCCTCCATTTCAGGAAAAGATTTGCTATAATCCCCTAACGGAGAGCTCTGCTGAGCGAGAGGTTAGAGGTCAGCGCTGAATAGCTCGACACGATTGGCCAAGTTAAGGGGAGACAGGGGAGACATGCTCTCATTCTGTGGCCTGCCTGATATTATGCACATACATTTAAACACGTGCATGCACACACACTCATACATACACTTGTAAAGGCACATAGAAGTACACACTCATACACCCACAGACACAGACGTGCGTTTTGAAATCCCTACCTCTTGAAGGAGCCCATCTGCAGAAGCTTACTCATTACAGCTCCCTCTGCTTCTCCAAAAAATTTCCCCGTCTGAGAAAGAAGGCAAAGAGATTATCTTTAATAAAAACAAGTCAAAATAAAGTGTAACTAAGTTTAAAACTAATAGTGTGTGTATGGATGGAAGCACTTTCAGAGAAACCTTCAATTACCCAACCCTAATACATGCAAGTGTCGCTGGCCAAAGAGAAAAATTCAGTGACACAGAAACACCTTCTAAGATCAGAACTAAGAATAAAATCTCCCACACAGAAAGCTTCACAAAGCCTGCTCCAGGATTTCATGTTCCAAATACACACAAATAAGCTGATGACATGGCACAAACACATGACAACAATGAGATGAAACAACTTGACAAGTGGGACCCTATATGCTCCATCACCTCCAAATTAAGATCAAATAAAGTCAAGTGAGAGACACATGAAAAGAACATGCAGGGGAAGGAAAGGGCAGTGACAGCCAGCGGACTGGCTTTTAGATGAGCCAAAACCACAGTGACAGCATGTCTGGTGACAGCTAAGCAGAGGGTATATGCTAGGGCAGCACCATGTCTCCTTGAGAGGAGTCTGAACAACAATATTATGCATGAGATTCAGAGAAATTATTAGAAATCAGAGAAACAAATCTAGGGGGTAAACATGCACCATGGATTAAAATTTAAGCTCAGCTCTGGAATTCCACAAGTTAATTACAAACTTGAATGAAAATCCAAAGACAGTACATACATACTGACCACTGTCATACTAAGAAAGTCAAACTTACCACTCATGTACATACATGTATACTCTCATGTAATTAACCCAGACTTCATATAAATTGTGGAACTAAAACTCACAATTGACTAACAATCTGGCAAAAACGCAGTTGTGTCTATAAAGTAGCAAATGTTGCTGATATCAGATCTTACTAATGATTTAATAGCTCGTCTTGAATTGAAAGAACAAAAATACATGTGTTTATTTTAACTATACCTACTTTAAAACAGACCATTATACAATCCTTTTCATTGATCTTGCCTTATCTGGTTCTATGTGTCTACATGTGTGTTCATGTCTTACCAGGGTATAGTCCTCTGCCACCAGAATGAATCCATTGTTGTCAATGAGGTAGCAGTTAATATTCTGTTAAATAGGGAAAAAAAAAGTGTTAAAGCAGTCGAGAGTAGCAACAGTGATGGAATCATGGAGGGTTAGTCGAGGAAAGGAAGGGTGACCGACCTCATCATCACAGCTTATGGAGCATTTCCCATCTAATGCTGCACACTGCAAGATAAAAAAAAAAGATATCTGCATACTGTATGAGGATGACACACCAAATACTTAGGCTGTTTGGTCGAGAACATACATCTGTTCTGTCAGCTGAAAACCTCTACTGTCTTCTAAAGTCCTTTCTAAATAAATAAATGAATTGAAACAGACTGATGACCTTTATGTGTTAAAAGTTCTGCCAAGTTTCATGGGTCCTCGAGACACTAAATATTCATAGCACGTTGGGATGTTACAGTGAGTTTTTATTCAAGCACAAAAACAGCATAAAACAAAGGACGCTTTATGAAAAAGCAAATATGTGTTCTAAACATTCATAACTAAGCAGCTAGGGGTAAGAACAAAGTGGTTAGTGTTTTCTCTTAGACTTTACTCACCTTTGTGTTTAATTTTTATGTATTTTTAAACTACTTTGGGTAGGCAGTGTATTTGGTTGAGGCACAGTAGATTATTTTTGGTTTACAGGTGTGTCTGTGTTATATGTGTGAATGCGTAAACATGCAGGACGTGTGTTTATGCATGTATACCTGTCTACTGGCTGTCCAGAATTTCTTCTGAAAGAACTCCAGTTTCATCTGGATGCCCACAGCTGAAGGGGGAGACAACACAGTCTCTGAGGCGTATCAACAGGACAATGTGTGTGCTCTCTGTGTGTCGAAGTGCAAGAGCACCCTGATCTTTATCACAACAGAAGTCATTTCATTATCCCCAACTGAGGGAAAAGTAAACCCCTGCTGGACAAAAAAACTGCCATAACAGCAGTTACACCCTACATCATACATGTGTCAGCTTAGTTTTCGGGAACACTAAACGTGTGTGTGTGTGTGTGTATGTGTATGTATGGAATACTGTACTATCTCTGCACACATCTGCACAGACCTCACTCTCTGTGCCCACATGAAATCCATCCCATTCCTCATTCTGCCTCCCTGTTGTTATCCCAACAGGCATTTCCAGAGCTGATATACTGAGCTGCTCTCACTTCCATAAGCCTCATCCCAGCAGGTCCCCAAGTGCATAGATCTGACCAGAATTCCTTGCCTGGAAAAAAACAGTCGCTGACATTAAATATGTCAACTTTTTCAGAGTTGGCTGAAGAAAGATTGACACATTCACCACAGGCTTTAACTTCCCTTCTCTCCTCCACATCCTTCCCTCCCACTCATGCAAATGCACACCAGCCACAGGTAGTAAACTAAATGGAAGAGAATGTGGCATTTGGATGGATTTAACAGCTGGCAGATTAAACTGCACTGAGACAGATATGCAGTATCTATCTATCTATCTATCTATCTATCTATCTATCTATCTATCTATCTATCTATCTATCTATCTATCTATCTGTCTGTCTGTCTGTCTGTCTGTCTATCTATCTGTCTGTCTATCTATCTATCTATCTATCTATCCATCCATCCATCCATCCATCTATATGTGTGTGTACATTCAAGGGGCAGTCCACACACTTCATTAAAAAAAAAGGTTGCAGAAGCATTATGCAAAAGAATGTGAAATGGATGCATGCATACATACATGCGACAAGCTCCAAAAAGAAAGTGTGCCAGTGCAGCAGGCAAAATAGACAAACTGACATGAATGTCATAGAATTTATTATGGCACCTTTGTGTAGCTATAACATGATGTTTTGACACACATACACACATTTAACTTCCAAACTGGGTGTCCCACATCTGCACAAGCAAACTAAACTAAATTTATTCATTTATGGTATTTTGGAGAAGGTATTTGACAGTTTATGAATCATGCTTTTAGATATCTTGATGCACATATGAATAACTTAATTGGTAGCTATTAAAGAGGAATGATTTGACTGGATTAATATCGATATCTTACTCTTGCGAGACTGGTAGCAGAAAAGTGGTATCGAGCCATATTTAATACTGGAGTCATTGTTGTCTAACTGTTATATGACTAACATAATGCAACTTAGATTTAGTCCTAAATTAGATTCTATAATTCTATTCTATTGGATTCTATACATACTGTTTTATTATAATATGCTGTATTCTAGAATAAGGATTAGTATTATTATACTGTAGGTCATTAGCAGAAGTATAATACAATAGTCGTAGTAGTGGTAGCTGTAAATGTAAACTGACATTGGTGTTGAGTCTGATGCAGTGTTTCAGTAAAGGCATATTTGTGTGACTAAGTTGTTTGTATGACTTTACATGTCGAGAAACACTGTGAGAGATACAATGAATTGAGTGTGCATACAGATGGGATTCGAATAAAAATAAAAAGCTTAATTTAAGGCTATAGCTTGAAACATTAAAATACCGAAAACACCAATGGATCATTAGCGAGAAATATTCTTTTCGTTTGCACCTCTTTTAGTGTGACTGCATGTTTGCATGATTGTTTAAGTGCAGTGGGGTGCTGCTGTAGCCTGTTTTAGCCCTTGCCCAGAGAAACAGGTGCAGATTATCCCATCATAAGCTTTGCCAGATCCTTTCAGCAGCCCACCATTTCTACACCCACATGGAAAACCCAGGAGGAGAGTCTAATTTAAGATGCTGGGCAACAGCAATGGAAACACACATGGTATAAAACCAGGGAGAACCT
This sequence comes from Xiphias gladius, assembly GCF_016859285.1. Lineage (NCBI taxonomy): Eukaryota > Metazoa > Chordata > Actinopteri > Istiophoriformes > Xiphiidae > Xiphias > Xiphias gladius. The sequence goes on along the minus strand of NC_053417.1, from coordinate 16,867,011 downwards.
AGATCATTAAGCCAATAAAAGATACAGGATCATCTACTCTAAAAAAGCTGTAAAAACAAAGGAAATAGTCACGGAGACAGAAAAAGATAAGGAGGTCAAATTAAGCTGTCAGGTAAAAATACAATAATTCTGAAACATGAAACTCTCAAATAATTAGAAGATGTAAGTTTTGAAAACACAGCTCATCTGAAAGCTGAAATATTCAATTGATATCAAATGGTAAAACATATATCTGCTAAGCAAGGAAAAGAATTCATGAAAACATAAATCCAATATGAGCAGTGCTCATATGAGCCAGTTTCCTCTATAAAATGGTATTAGAGGTTAGAAATGCACTGATGTTGGCCGGTACCTGGAAGTCAGCCAAGAACAAAGACAAAAACCCAAATCTGTCCCACTAATGCTTGGGAATTTTCTGTACTATGGGGGAACATTTAATTTCCCTAGGTATGATTTAAGAAGTTGAGGGTATTTACGCCCTGAGCTGGTTTTATAAATCTAAAGATGAAGAGACATCAAATCCACTCCAAATCCCCCCCATCACCAATCTCCTATCAGTGCAATCCCAGGCTGGGAGAGATGACAACCAGTTTAAAGCCTACAGATAGTTGGGATTCTAATAAGGATTTTATAAATGTATATATCCATTAGCAAAAGGGTGCATCTGAGAGTGTTTATGCATGTGCTCATGCACTGTATGCGAGAAAAAGGCAATCATGAGTGTGTATTGTGCATGTGTGTTTTTCTCATTGTTTAGGTGTGTGTGCACATCAATTCACATCCCAGTGATACCAAAAACACCTCTAGGACAAGCATAAACTCACATACAAGCGTCACGAAAACACAGAGCTGTCTTAGAGATGTAGTGATTTGCAAATTTGGTGCTGCATTTTTTCCAGCAGCGTAGCTCCGCAGCTGCTACACAACACAGGGGCGGATCATGTCAAGATGCAGAGCAACATTCAGAGGATGAGCAGAACAAGGAGGCTGTTGTTAAGGATGCCAGCAGTCTACAAGACTTAGGCTCCTCTGACCTTTCCTTCCTGTGTGTTCTTGTGAATACAATACTTAGAATTGACTGACTGTTGTTGCAAAATCCAGACAAACGATTCAATCGATTTAAAATAATGGTCGGGCAGTTCATCATTCTGAATGAGCTAGACGATATAGAAACACTCATATCCAAATCATGCAAACCATCTTTGTACTTCACCCTTAAGGCTTCAATGCCACGTGCATTAAATGCGTCACAGTATTTTCTGGTCAGAGGAGGAATAGTAAGGCATGTTCTCCATCTCTCTCTCTCTTGTTTGTAACTTGATGCTTAACATTTTTAGACATTGCAGGACAAACACAACTGACTGACTGGACACATCAACCAAATGGGCTTTTAGCAAATGCAAAGGTGTCATCACACATTTGAAGATGTATTTGCCTGTGTAGGTGTACATCGCCACTCAAGTGTGCATGTGAGTGTGGATGCAAGTGTGTGTGTGCGTGCGTGCTTGCACACGCGTGTGCGTGTGTGCATGCAGGTGCAAGCCTCAAACATGCATTTACGTTTGTTAAAGCATCCTCATGAGTGCATTAATTGCTCAAGGCTGATATCTTTACCCCAATAAACCAACTAAATATAAACTGGTGACACGTATTGACAAAAATTTTTACTATAGATGACAGAATGAAAATAATTGTCATGCCCTCAAGCAAAAGAATGATATAAATATGGATGGACAGGAGGGCAAATACCAGGGAGGGCACTGCAAGCCAAGGTCAGCTTGTAAGCTTAATCATATAAATCATTAAAAATGATTCAATCATTAATCTCTTTCTGTCTCTTCCTTTGTTCATTTTCCGCTTCTCTTAAGTGACAGATGAGCTCATATGAGCTTAACAGTCAATCCATTTACATGCAAAAAAAAAAAGGAAAAAAAATTCATGTAAATTTACTGCAACAGCTTAATATTCTGCTGTGTGCGTGTGGGCATGCGTATGTGTGCATTGGTGCGTTCTATGTTGCTGTGCTGGGGGCGTGTTCTGTCAACCCCCTGCCCACGGCTCATGCATAATATCTTCAGAGCATGCCACAGCATTCTCTGACTGTGTTCACTGTGTTTGGGTACTTGTTTACACACACTGCAATCAAGACCTAAATTTGTCTTGTTCAACTCTTGCAAGAGCAATAGAAGATAACGTGAATGTCAGTGAAGTCAGTGAATGCGTGTGTGTGCTGTGATTTAAGAGGCACAGCTGTCCACTGGGAGATGACACACCATCACACTCACCAATACAACTGGGGACAGCGATAGCGAGTGAGCAAAACACAGAGCGAGAGAGAGAGAGGGAGATTGAGAGATAAAGAGAGACCTAGCTTTGGATTGGATTCAACAGAGTAGAAGAAATTGATCAAAATCAACCAAGAGAAAAGGGAAACTAGAAACAGAGGCAAAAAAAAGAAAAAGAAAAAGACAGAACAAAAGGTTGAGAGACAGTGAGAGAGCAACAGAGAGATACAGAGTGAGAGAGAGAGAGAGAAGACGAGAGAGGCAGATCTCCCTAACTCCAGTGATTCCCAGTCTGGCTGGCAGTAAGCTCTGTGCTCTCATTTGCCCGCTCTGATGGGGTTTCATGCCTGTGCAGGGAGTGTTGGGGATCCTGAGGGCAACACACGTTCTTGCTGCTGATCTCAGCCTCTCTAATTGCCACCTATTGACTGTATCAGCCTATACAGATGAGAGTCAGGACGGGCTAATCTCACCCTTACTGACGGCTAATGGATCATCAACGAATGACAGTTACTAGACTCCAAAAAGGGAGCTAAACGAAAACCACATGCGAGCGGCCCAAGGACGACTGGCAGATATGAGAGGTAGGAGTTTCATGTGTCAGCAAGAATACATTTGTGCATATGTGTGAGTGTGTTTATTTGTATTTGGGCATGGCCAGGTGGGCTGCTATCAGCTGTTGAGACAAGTATCCTTTGTAAATTGTTGTTTAACTGAGTGATGATAAGGTGCTTGCTTATAACAGTTCCTGAGTAAAACAGTTGGACTTTACATTCATACTTTTATGTTTATAGCTGCACATTAACATTGCTTCCACATGTTTCCTGTTAAAAATAGGTATCGGAATGGTACTGAGCTGATTTAAAGTGGTACTTGCTGTGGGTGGTGTGTGCACGTCATTACAAGCTTCTCTGCGTGTACTTTGGGCTGGGGTGACACATAAGAGCAAAGAGCCATTCTCCTGTGTTGACCTGATTCCAGAGCTGCTGTTTGAACGCTCCACTGAGCTGATGCTCTCTTTATGTTTTTCTATGTATGCGTTGTATGTACATGAGTTTGCTTAATTGTAAATGCACACACGTGTAAGCACCTGTGATTGAATGTCTTCCTGCATACACACACTCTCATTTCAGTACCAAGGAATGCATTTAACACAGGGCTTTGCACTACAGCACAATAACTCTCAACCTAACCATGTTCTGATGCTTTTTTGTTGAAACAAGCGACATAATATCATAACAGCAACATTGCCAAGAGCCACCATCCCAAGCTAACACCTCAGATTAGACCTGGGAGCACCTGCGCCTGGATATTTCTGAACCTGTAAATCACAATCTACTGCAAGAAGTCCACAAGACAAGCAAAGACAAAATAATGATTAAATGCTTTTAAATGAAAGACTGTCACTCTAATTACTAGACTATGTTACAATAGCGTTTGTTCACAGAATAGGGGAGCAGTAGGACAAAGGCTTTGGTATGCTCTAAACGATACTGCTGGTTAACTGCTGAATGCTAAATAGCAGTTGTGTGAGTTGAGTGTTGTGTGACTACAGAGTTTAAATTATTAGACACTATCCCATTCGTATTAACATCCCTCAATGGTTATTTGATTATTACTGTAAATAGCTGCAGTGTTCCCTACTATGATTCTGGAAATAAGTATCAGGTTGCTGTGAGATTTGAAGCTGACTCATCACAAAAGGATAAATTAGCCGCCTGATACAGGAGAAAAGATAGATAAAAGATTAGATAATTCCCATTTGAGAAAACATTAAATATCCCGAAAAGGGAAATCGGGTACTGAACTGCTCATAAGAACATTTTAGCTGTTGTACCTATGGAAACAAAAACACAGCACAGCTTATCTATCTGTTCAGGATCTGTCAGTGTAACTTGTGAGCTAGCTACATTCCCAGGCACTAGTCTGAGCTTCATTTCATTGAGCCTCGAGCTAGTCCAGCCAATGCTATAAATACTGCTGTAATGTAGCAGAAGGAGTGGACATGTGAAGTCATCTCAAAGGGAATCAGACACCCAATATCTGCTGTGTATGGATTTGTGTGTGGGTGGAGTGTGGGTGAGGGGTTATGAGGCTTTGGTGAAGTCACCAAGGGCCACTGTCTAAGGGGGGTAGGAGGTGGGAGTTGGCATATTAGTATTACGTTTACTTTCTTGTTTATTAGACAAAGAAAAGTGCTATCTGAGGAAAAAGAAGAGTGGACTGCCTTTTTTTTCTAGAGGCATCATTTCATATATTTATGCCAAAACAAACAATTGTGGAATTTATTTGATCTGTCTCATTTGGTGATTAAAGCATTTATCTGGTTCAGTGATAGTGGCCATGGCAGTTCAAGACAGTGGTGTAAAATGTAATAGTTCAGTTCACTGCAGTGCTGAAAGAGATCACATCTTTAGTCAACTTTGAAAATAAAATCTTTCAAAATACATATGTAGCTGTACTTTATCATATTTAATGCAAAAACTCAAAGTATATAGTACTTTTGTGTCTAATTCAATATTATGTCCTCCTGTCTCCACAGTGGTAATCGTGTGTGCCCTCCTATCCCTCCTCTCTTTGTCACATGCCTGTCCAAAGGAGTGTAGCTGCAACAGCAACACCAAAGTAGTAGACTGCCGGGGTCAAGGCCTATATGACATCCCCCGACGACTGCATCCAGACACCCAAGAACTGTATCTCCAAGATAACCGTATCAGGGGGCTGGGATCGATGGCTTTCAGAGAAATACCCCTTGTCCGCATTGTCGATCTATCTAATAACTCTATAACATCTGTCTCACCAACTGCTCTGCTGGGTCTCAGGACTCTACAGCGCCTCAGCCTAGCCTACAACAGCCTGAGAGAGCTAGACAAGCGGTTGCTCGGACCTACTCGCTCGCTTTCACACCTTGACCTCTCACACAACAGGTTAAGCAACAAAACAGGAACAGATCAAATTTGTTATTTGTCCTTCGTCGAAGAATACCCACTGTAAACTCGATGCCACATAACTCATTGTATCTTATCTCATTTCCTTGGCATGTACCTTCCTCTCAGCCTGTGGAGTTTGCCTGGAGCCATGGGGGACAGTCTGAGGAACCTTAGCCACCTGGGGCTAGCACACAACAGGCTAACACGGTTGGATCGTTCCCTGTTAGAGGCCCTGACCCGCCTGGACAGCCTCACACTACGAGGCAACCCCTGGAGGTGTGACTGTCAGCTCATAGGCCTCAAACTCTGGCTGGAGACGTACCTTTTTAAAGGTTAGACCACTAGTAGCTCCAGGCAGTGGCTGGAGAACGTCTGCAACATTTCCAATGTTCATCCATCACAATACCTATTTCTGCTGGGCACAGTATTAAATTATGGTAATATTTAATTATGATAATACCGACCTTTAACACAAAACACACCTAAACTAGTAGAGTAGAAATGGCTGGACTCTATATTAAAGTGGCCAGTTCACATAACGATAGGAGGGCCTCTTTTAGGGATTTAAAAAGACTGAACGACCCCAAATGGATATACTGTTAATGTATTTTGTTCTTGGAGACACAGAGGAGTAAAGACCAAGCTAAAAGGTGTGTCCAGTTATTAAAGATAGTGGAATAAGTATGTCTCGTGTTGTTTGGTTTGTAGCTATGGAAGAAATGTAGGTAGGAGTACTGTTTGGGGGGGTGACCACATGCTTGTCAGACCCATACTGGATAATATTATGGTGATGATTTACAACATTTACAGTTGTCTTTATCGTGACTTCTGAATCACTGATATTAACTTACTTTAAAGCTTAGCAGAAAGTGCCATACAGCAATAAGAATGTCCTGAATAATGTTGTGATGTAAGGCACTCTATGCAGCAGTTCTTATAACTATGGTGGTGATCTCTACAACCAGAGACAGCGAGTCTATACAGGTTGAATAAGAGTTAAATTGCCAACCGCATCATTTTCCATGCTAGACCAAACCTGCATGCATTAGATAACAAAATAACCACTGCAAAGTAAGAGCTAGGCTCACTTGGAGTTGGCTGGCAAGCCTATATTTCTATGTCACCCTGACAGAGCTTTCGTCTTCAAGGCTGAAAATTCTAATTACTGCAAACCAGAACAATGGACCCATGATACAAGGATGTAGGCTTAATAGAAAACCAATGGTTCATCAGGCAGGCGGAAAGAAAATGTGTGACAGAGCATGCTCGACATGAATTCAGAGAGATGAATACTAAAGAGATTTACGGGACACACAGAGGACAGCTGATGAAGTCCTAACTCGACGCTTTCTCCAACAGACTCAATTCATTCAGCTCCAGTGATCCAATAGTCTGTTTGAGCTGTTAATCATGTAACACTTTCTAATACGGCCCATTAAAGTATGCCATTACACCCTAGATTAATAAATATCTCAAGTAATGGGTTGGTTCAGGCTCAGCTATGACGACTATGAGTGTGGCCTCCTCTGTAGAAATCTGGCAAAAAGGAAATGGGCAATTATAAGCACGTAATGTGCTTATAATACACAACAACTGACTGTTGCATGACTCACTATTCATTCCTGCCCCTCAGTCTGTCTTTTACTATCACTCTTTGATTTAACTATCTAACTGTGATCTCAAGGTGGAGTGGTAGATGAGGTGCTTTGCTCCCACCCAGAAGAAATGAGAGAGAGAGACCTGCAGAAAGTCCCATACCAGCTCTTTCATGCCTGCATGACCACAAGCTACCATTACCTGTTTGCCAACATACACCACCTGGAGTCTGAGAGACTACTGCGAGGGCACACGCATGGCAACCATGCTCATCCCTCTAGTCATGCTCTCCATGTCCCCATGGCAATGGGGGAGGGCTTTGGTGGCGGGGGAGGAGGAGGAGGAGGGAGTTTGCCCGAGTGTGAAACTAAGCAGAAGCAGCGGCCTGTCAACTTGCGCCACGCTATTGCCACAGTGATCATCACGGGCGTAGTGTGTGGAATCGTGTGTCTGATGATGCTGGCTGCAGCAGTGTATGGCTGTGCCTACGCTGCTATCATGGCCAAATATCAGCGGGAGCTAAAGAAGAACGAGGAGTTGGCAGCAGTGCAGGGGGCAGATCATGCCACAGCAGATGAGAAGGAACCACTGGAAAATGCTATTGCCTAGGAGATGATAACATGAACCCTGGACTTAAATCCTGGGCCTCAACCCTTTAACCTGATCGTCTCTGGGTGCCATGTGTGCCCTTGTGCATCTACTGTGGGGTATAAGACCTTTGGACCCCACTATACATGAAAAAAGACAAGAGAGAGTGAGATTATTTATGTATTCGTACTGTATGTTCACCTCATTTCTGAGACTTGGGTAGCTAAATTCCACAGGTATTTGACTATGCACTGATGAGAGTTTCTTCTACTGTATGTGGGTTTGAGGGGCAGCCAAAGAATTCAAACGTATCATTTCCATTATGTCTGAGACATGTATATCACAGATAGGAACAAATTGCTATATATTTATAATTATGTGTTTGTCGGTATAGTAATAGAGCTCTGGTACTTAAAAATGGATTTAAGAATTTTGGTTGTCTTTTGGTTGTTGTTCATAATTTTGAGTCTGATTTTGAGGTAAGTTTTGAAAACTCATGGTAGGCAGCTGATGTCAGTCGAGTTTTGTTCTAGGTTGCTTGTATCATTATGTATGTATGTATGAGAAAAAGAATGAAGGTGTTTGTGTCAGTGTTTCATTTGTTCTTGAGTATGTGTGTGGAGATGTATACTGTATACACATATTTATAGAGAATTTAGGAGTCCGTGCCTAATAACTCGATATAGTTTTGAGGAGAAAACATGTTTTCGTACAGGATATTTTTCTGATAGCTGGGCTGGAGATGGGCAATTCGTTGAAGCAATAATGAAACAAACTAAAATGAAAACAACAACAAAACCTGGACTCAACCTTGCTGTTTTTCTATGACTTTACGGGTTCATAAGTCTGAATTCTCATCCTTCCACACACAGTCACACCCACACACACAAACTTTTAGAACTACAGTTTTTGAGATCAGTTCTCAGTCTTGTTTGTGAGTTATTGCTAATTACATAATGGTAGTCATGTCCTTTAGTTTTTATTATATAAAATAAAGGGAAACATTTTAGTTATTACTGTATGTTACTGGCAATTCATTTGATAAGGCATGCATCTTTAAATGGAGCGAGTATTTTTTCCATTTTGGAGAGAATCTTACTGTTAGAGTGCACTTGTCTAATTGTTTATGTGAGGAAACAGTAGTGTGGTGATTGTACTATTTTATGATGTCGAAATGAGAAGAAAACAAAAACTCAACTCAATACTCTATTCTGGAAACTCCATCGCATTTTCTGAAGCAATACAACCGAAATATGTCACAGATAGTAAAACTAATTTATAAAAAAACACAGGCACAGTGACATGTTTTCTTTTGTTTTTTGCGGTTAATGAAGATGACTCATTATCATGTCAAATAACCTGACGAGAAAATGGTGAAACATACACATATTTTATGAGAATACTGTGGATTATACTTTCTATTACTTTGATAATTTGCTAGTCGGAAAAGATAGATTTTAATATACAATGTTTGTGTCTTTGACATTTTCTCTCATGGATATTTCCCAACCTTCTTTTTTTTCTGATGGGGTTCACTGGCACCATTACAAGGGAATTCTAAAGTACTGTACTATATGCAATATCAAGTGTCTGATAAATCAATTTTTTTTCTTTATTATTTTATGTAAAATGTCACAGAGAGGATATTCAGACAATATTTTTAGATTATATTAAAAATGCAGCTTGTTGTGTACATTACAAACACCCATTATTATTATCTATCTTTTGATAATTAGCCATCCAAAGTGATGAGTAGCCTACTCAGTGCAGTGTGGAGGCACATGAATGTACACAGATGCCTTTGGTCTTAACGCCTGACCTGACTTTTATGGCTCTGCGTATATTAGGGCAGCAGACTCACTGCACGTGGCTCAGGATGTGACCACAAACACTGACACACAAACACACGAGTGCATGTACGCACACGTTAACATTGTGACTCAAGCGATGTCTGCAGGGCCCGTGGTCTGTGATGTCATCAGACTGTCCTGTTAAGTTAGTGTATTAGTGTATTCACAAGTCTACTGTTCAGTGGAGCGCAGGGTAGTGAAAACTGGCCCTAACCAGCCCACACTAAATTTGCATTCTAGCCTACATCTCTCCTCCCATCTGACTCTCTTATATAAAATCATCCTTACATACATCCCCGGATCTGACAAGCATGATTGTCATTACTGTACATAAGCAACCATTGTAACAATAGGGACTTCATGAACCCATGTTACTGATTAGTCATTTGGATTGTTGCTAAACAGGATTTGAGAGAATGAATTTATCTTAAAAGAACAGTCACTCAAGTCAATAGGGTCAAATAATTCAGTGGGCTGGTATAAACTGTGGGCTGCTTGTGTGCCACTTGGCTAGAAATGTGATGCATACTCTGCGTGCATGTGTTTGTGTGTGTGCGTGCTGTGGCACCACACAGACTCTCCCATCTCTGTCCTTCTGCTCCAGTGGTTTCCCCCAGGCCAAGAGTACCCATAGTGCACTGCTTTCATGTCAACGCATTAAGGCACCGTAAAATAATTTTCTCTTTTTCTGCCCTTTTATTTTTTCTCTTATTTTATAACTGCATTTCCAAAAGAGTCTCCTTTTTTTCCTTTCTTCACTTTTCCTTTCCTCTGCCCACGTATTTTTCTGTGATTCCTCTGATGGCATTATTAGCCCTCATCCGTTGACGGGAGAGATAGATAGATAGATGCATAGATAATCATCTGGAGAGGTTTTTAAAATAGAGCAAAAGCTGTGCTCCACATTAGTCCTTAGTACATATGTAAGGAGGTGGGAAGGATGCAACACTCCACATACTCTGCATATAGTACTGTATACTGTATTTGAATAGAATAACTTGCTCATTTAAGACGTTTGTAAAGTGTGATTACTAAAGCTATCAATGTAAAACACAGTGAGAAAACAGGACTTCCAAAAACATTAAAGAGTGGGATAAACATGAAGAAAATTGGAGGCACCTTACTCCGGCCAGACACACCTCTATACCTACCTGTATGTTTTAGTGACTTCCTATGTTTTCATTTTACTCAATCACATCAGAAGTTGTTATAAATATTCCTATATCTGCAAGTAAGGTGCTTCCAACTTTCTTTTATGTTAATTACAATTTTTGTCATGATAAAAAAAAAAAAACCTTGCTTTGTCACTTGCAACCAGAAATATATTATGTATTTCTTCACTAATCCGTACAGAACTACAGTAAAAGTATGGCATTAGTTACATAATACACAGAACAATGACTGAAAGTCATCTTGTGCCTTTGGGGAGAGGTGGGTAATGAATGATGTCACATCACAACTTTCCTAAACATAATACCGTAACTAACTACTGACAAGAGCTGCCCTTTATACCATTAACTTGCTGATTGCACCAAGTTGCATTATATGGGCGTGACATTGTGGGGCTTCTGAGTCACCAGGACGTGAGATGAGGCAGGCCACAAAGAAATCCTCAAGGCCACAATATGCCTTAAATAACCCTAGAGGCAAAAAATGGACAAAAAGGCGTTTATGAAACTGGCTTCTATTAATATATTGAGGCTTAAATATTCTTGGATGCAAACGTCCGTGTTATGTTGCACTCTTGCCTTCATCTGAGCATACATTCATGCAGGGGCAGGGGCACTGACAAAAAAGCAGCATAGTCAGTATATGTGGGCAGTGAATGTTTCAACTCAAACAGAGGGAAAGAAGTCGGGGTAGACAACTGTACACCAGGAAAACAAAGTCTGCATAGGATAGCAGTGTAAGGACGAGACTATTGCAGCCTCTGTCAATGTAGAAGTGTGTGTGTGTGTGTGAGAGAGAAAGAACCACTTGAGGTCCCACTTACCCGCAGCTATGGGTGATTTCCTCTCATCCAGAAGCTGAATGGCAGTGCTGGCCAATACAACACTCTTGTTTTCTGATCCTAAGCCACACACATCAGCACATACAAACACAACACACACAGGCACACGCACACAGAGTTCACATCACAGTCATATCATAATGTCTTACATTAGTTCTGAGCTGACCACAGGGAGAAACACTGAACATAAATACCACAAAGTACTATTCCATGGCTACAGCTAACTGCCACAGTCCTGAGAGGAAGAGTGCATCCAAGGCAAGTCTGCTGAGTAAATAAGAGGCTTTCAGATCACTTGTATTAGCTGGCACTAATGGAAAGCCTGAGGCTGAGGACAGATGAGAACACATTCTCCCTTTGGAAGAAAAACCATTTCTCGGAGACATAGTTAAACTGAATATGCATGAGGTGCCTGTGTGTGTGTTTGTCTTTTTGTGAGTGTGTATTTGTGTGTTCTGGCCAAGTCACCATGGAAAGGGCTGAACCTATTCCTAACGTATCTTATTTCAACCCACAGCAATCAGTCTTTTCCACAAGAACACAGCCCAGAATTAATAAGAGAGGAAGGGGAGGCAGAGATGCATGGCGAGAGAAAACGACCAAATATGGGTGAAAAAGGAAAAAAGGGGATGGAGGATATTTAAAAAGATCTTTGTCATACAAGTGGCTAAAAACTGTTTTTGTGCATTGACAAACTGTAAGCTTGTTTTGAATTACCTTATAGTGGGTGACTATGTGTCCTGTGATGCCTTTCAGTTTTTTTCAGTAAACTTTCAGACACTTGATGGTGCCAAACTCATAGTCGGTGGTGCCCTTCTTACAGTGACTATAGGTTTTATTATATTACACCAAGAATTTAAAACTTGATATCTGATTCATTTCTAAACATTGAACTTTGTGAGGAGAACTGATTTATAATCTGCTAGAAATTAAAATGTTCAACTAACCTGTGTTGAAAGGTAGAGAGTAAACGAAGGTGCCAGGAACTTGCTCTGCCGCTCTCTTGTACCACAGGGGAAAGTGATCGGCGTTGAACACCCCCTCTTTGTCTTCAGCTGTCAGGAAGTCTCTTGAAGCAGACAGGAAACAGAGGTGATGATACAAATGATGCATATGCAAAACATAGGATATGCACTCTGGAACCAGGAATGGAGCCTTTGCATACAGTCTACAGTGTAAATCTGTGTATACATACATATACATCACATACATAAAATCAGGATACTTACTGGTTTGTAAGCTCGTCAGGCACCACAAACAGGTTAATTCTGGAGAGGCCTGTTCTTGTGCCCAGGTAGGCTATCTCCACTCCTTTATCGGAGTTCCTGTGTATTAAGACAAATAGGTAACCTGCAATTGTGCACTATTATACAGTATGTTTGCTATCAGCACTATCAAAACAGAAAAAAAAACTTTTACAAAACTAGAATTTTTGGTTTCCTGTCAAATAAAGATTTTGAGTTGAGTCCTTCAATAGCATTTTCTGTTTTCCATTAGAGCATCTAAAAAGAAGAATGACATACTCAGACTTATTGAGCACGAGGCTGGTCCAGTAGGCCTCCAAAGGGGCAGTCACAACTGCATCGAAGAGAACCTCCTGAATCAGCTCCTTGTCACCTAACGGAAAAAAAAAGTATATTTTCACACATAAATCATGCTCATTAGCTAGCCAATGACCCCAAAATAAGCCAGTTAATATCAGTTAAGGAAAGATGAGTTTAACTAACATTGTAGGTGGGGTTCGTGGCCATTGAGGTAGAGTTTGATCGCCTCTATCTGGGAAAGGTAACGGTGTTCTGGGTGCTCGTCTGTGTTGCAGTATGTCCTGTCATATAGCAGGATTAATACAGACATTTGTTATTATAATAAATAACACACAGTCATAACTGGCTCCAGATAGTTTCCTTTCAAAACTGATTTCTTAGCTGATCGCTGATTATCTGCTTAAAATTTGCAATATCTATAAAACCTCAGTCATATAATCAAGTTTTTTTTCAGTTGCTTTTTGATTGCAAGGCATCTACAATGAATAAAAGGAGAAGTAAAACAAAGAAGCTTTTCCCATTTACAAGCATTAGTTTGAAAAGCATTTACTGTAATTTGTTTAGATGTTGGTTCTGAGTTCTGGTGACCACAAGTCATCAAGTGACATAAACCATCAAGTCAAAGTCCTACAGATCTCAAAGCTGTTGTATTGCAGGGAAATTATAACTGTGTTTGATTTTATAATTTCGCAGTATATTTAGGACATAGTCCAATCATAATGTCACTATAATATACTCTTACCACTCGTCTGCCAAAGCTACATCAGGATGCTCCAAGTCATGAAGTCCTGTAACAAAATAAGAACTATATGTCTCAAACTAAATAAGCAAAAGCGCTCAATGAGAACCCATAATAATAGGGGTAGGCATCTACACCTCAAATGCACACACACTTAAACACACACACCGGGGGTGAAAAATGTGTTTTTTGAATGGATGTGACAGGTCTGATTAGATCAGGAAGAGCCAAGTCATGCTCAGAGGGCTCTGCATGATGGACATGTTTAGAGAAACACACAGAGACAGACAGACACACACACACACACACACACACACACACACACACACACACACACACACACACACATACACACACATACCACCGCCACATGAATATTAACATGCATGAGCCTGGACATAAAAATAGACACACAGAGGCACACATAATCACTGTCAAGACAAGGACAAGTACAACACACCTAAGGAGCCACTAAAGAAATATTTAACCTCCTGTCCAACTGTGGCTTTCAAGTTCATTGTCAATCCGTTACTATTGAATGTGTGTGTGAGGTTGTGAGCAAGAGAGAGATGGAAGAAAATGGGAGAAAGACAGACTAAATGAAAAATAATTCCTAGTTATGTATATGTAAGTTATGAGCGGTGGAGCATGAGTAAGTAAATTTGCACAAGTACTGTTACTTGTACTTTATTTGAGTATTTTCATTTAATGCTACTTTAAACTTGTAGTCTACATTTTGGAAGGAAATTGTACTTCACTACTGCTTCAATACACTAACAGTATTTCAAAGCTATAGTGTCGAGTTACTTTGTAGATGTTAAATACCAAATATACGATCAGCTTATAAAATATGATGCATGACTGCTTATTAAACTACTCAGAGTAGCCATATTACAGAGTATAAAGTAGATACAATTAGTTCCACTTCCAAGTGCAAAATTAAAATGCCACTTACATGTTCATCCATAAGTAATAATAATCCTATAATAAGACGATCTGAAAGAGGCCATTTTTCTAGTACTTCTAAGTGCAATACTTAAGTTATGTTAGTGTGTTTCTGTCCTTTTCCCTTTTCATTTTGTAGAGTTCAAGCATATAGTTGAAGTGTGCTTCGATAAAACTTTGTAGTCGGTGCTCTTTGTTTTAACTGTTTCTTCTTCAAAAAATACAAAAATGAAACATGGTAACACATTAAACAAGTCAAGCACAAGAAGCATGGCAAACACTTGAGTCCTCTCCATTCTCTACAGCTTCAACTAAATGAACTAACAAGCCCGGACAACTACTGATTCAGAGGCCAGTGACTGCAGCCATCACTGGTCCTATGAAGCATACTGCAGTGAAACCACAGAGCTGCTTATCCTTAGAAAATGAAATACTACAAACACTATTAAAAAATCTTTACTTAAAATGGCTCTAACAAGTCTATTTTGCTGCTAATGTTTTTGTATTTTTACCCCAGTAAAAGTCTGAAAGCAGAACTTACATTTGTAATGGTATATTATATTATATAGAATTCAATTTAATATACAGTATACAAAGAAGCCATGGCTGCATATAACAAAGCACTATGTCTCGCAAGAAATTATTACTTTTCCAAGATTATTACAGAGGAAACGGTGGAATATTATTCTCCACTATTGCCCTGCTACTCAACACTGCCCCCGAATTACATTAACTGAGCTTTGCAAGACGGTCACCGCGTATAACTCCTCCACCTCAAGTATTGACTCTGTATCTACAGCATTTTTTAAACGGGTGTTCGACAGTGTTTCAAGTCATGTCCTGAAGGTTATAAATACATCTCTCCAAACTGGCATCTTCCCAGATGCCTTCAAAACAGCTGTTGTAAAGCCCCTATTAAAGAAACCCGAACAAGATGGTAATGCACTGACCAGCTTTAGGACGATATCCACCCTTCCATTCATTAGTAAGATACTTGAAAAGATAGATTCGGTGCAAATGAACTCCTTTCTTAAAGAAAACAATATCCGGGAGGAATTTCAGTCAGGCGTTAGAACATTCCACAGCACTGAAACTGCTCTTACTAAAAAAAAAATCAGTGACCAATTCTTGTCCTCTTAAACCTAAGCGCAGTATTTGGTATGATTGACAATGATATCCTAATCAGTCATCTAGAAAGTTTGGTCGGTCTTTCTGACTGAGTGTTAAACTGGTTCAAAACACGCATCAAAGGGACAACTTTTTACATCTGTCTTAGAGATCATGTGCCGGAGAAACATAACATCTGCTCTGGGGCTGCACAAGGGAGCTGCCATGGTCCATTATTATTCTCACTATACATGCTGCCACTTGGTAACATCACAACACACAACTATATATCTCTGCTGCAGCTAAAAACTCCATTACTATCTGTCTTTAGGCCATAAATAAATGAAGGAGCAATAATTACATGAACATAGTGATAAGAACAAATTTTTTTCACCTCAGACACATAGCTAAAGTACAACCATTTATTAATCGAAAAGATGTTGAAAATCGGATTCATGCCTATATATATCAATTGATTACTATATTGCAATTTTTACAGGCCTCCCGAAAAAAAAAAAAGAAAAAATACTGAGAGACTTCAGCTCAGCTGCTGCTGATTTATTGGAGGTTCCCAGCAACAGCCGAAAGAAAATCAGGGACGAAGCCTTTGTCAATTATGCCCCAAAGCTTTGGAACACACAACCTATAGATATCAGAAGAAAGATAAAAATGTATATCTTCACTTTAACTAGGTACGATTTTCCTGATAAAGGCCTGAAATTATTTTTTGCACTGCTGTACTTCTTTTAAAATGTTGTATTTTATTTTATGTATTTTATGTAATTATTTTTCTGTTTTTCTGTTTTTTAAACTTTATTATTATTATTATCATCATTATTATTATTATTATTATTATTATTCAGTTGGTTTTATTTTCCAACTTATGTTATGCATTCTATGTATTCTAGTTTTCTCCTTATTTTTATCTTATTTTATTATTATTATCAAGTCGGTGTTATTTTCCATCTTGTTTTATTAATTATGGCATTTTATCCTTGTGTTTATGTTCATTCTATGTCTATTTTCATGTGAAACACTTTCTTTACCGTAAAGCAATTTGATTTGCTTTTCTTGTGTGAAAGGTGCAATATAAATACAGTTTATCACTATTTTTATTATATGTACAATGTGGTATTACAACTTTTACTGCAGTAAATGAACTGAATACTTCTTCCACTACTGCAGCTTGGTAAGAAGTGCTAGTTGAGTAAGAGACAAAAATACAACAATGGAGAGAGACGGGGAGAGAATTATGGGCAGACAGAGCAAAACAGAAAACAAAGAGTAATAGTGAGTAACGTGGAAAAGGAGAGTGGTGGATTTCCTACCTTCCTCCACTGTGACATTCCCTCTGAAGAAAAACTTGCCATGGCCTCTAGAAAGAGCCACCCCTAGACTAAAAATAACAACAACAAAAAAGGTTTGTATAAATAGATAAATTACCAGTTCTTTGTTGTGCAGAGAAAACTTTGAATAGTGACGCCTCAGTCAATCTTTGTTCATTGCTCACAGAAATGTCTCCAGTTCTCTTACCTGAATGGCGTCCCCTTGATGTCTGTGTAGTAGTAATCATTATGCAACACCAACACACGTTTCTGAAATAAAAGACATTAAATTCTATTATACGCTACTGTAAACAGCAGGCAGTGTGACGGCAGTTATCTGATGTGATTCCCTGCACTCTGGCTCCATCTAGTGGTGAATGGGGTACATGCTTTTTGGTTAGCAGTCTCACATGACCTGTTCCTCTGCAGATGGATGTGTGGTTTTGCAGTGTGAGCATTTGGATAAGGATTATGGATATGCATGTGCGTGTAGATTTGAGTGAGTGTATATATCTGTCTGCAGATATGTATTTACATATTGAATGCTTAATAATCAGGCTGATGTATAATGCTCTTGATTAAGCTTTGAAAATGCAAAGTGCACAAACGCAGACACACACCTGAATGCCTCTCTCTCTCTCTCAGACAGGCAAATAGTAAAAGAGAATCATTGGGCTGCTGTCTCTCCCGTATTCAGCAACATGTGCTTGGTAGAGATAAGGGGCTCACATACAGACACACACACAACCATGCGTGCAGAGCAAACCAAATCAGAAACAAAATCCCCTTGTCAGTTCTGTACATTACTGTGCCAAGTGTAACAACCCCTTGGCAGAGCGGATTCTCCATGCTGAGTATTTTCTCTGGTTCACCCTTTGGGACCATCCAAAAAGTGCTTGTTGGTGTGTGTTTGTGCATTTCTGAATTTCCGACTACTCACCCCTTTGTCGACACTCTTCTTCACCTCCATGGAGAAGGTGCCTGTCTTCCTGTTGACCATGGCATTTCTCAGCTAGCAACACAAAGCACATACCAAAGTTCAAACATCAGATTTTCATGGAGAGGGGTGCTGTGATGATGCTTCATGAAGATTTACTACAAGTGTCTCACCGTGTCATCCTTATCCTCCCACTCCACCTCAGACAGATCCACACTGCTGTAGTTTGGCTTCCTTCGCTTCTTGCCATCCCCATACTGGACACACAGGCCCATGTAAACACACATGCATGCACGGACATAGGGAGATACTGAAGAAAATGAACGAGTATACCATACTAGAGGGCTGCAACCCATTATTAATATTGTCATTAACTATGAATCTATCTGTTCTATCCATTATTCTTTCTTCACCATATATTACATTAGTCAATAAAATGTGAGAAAATCGTTCAATAGATAGTGAAAATGCCAGCCAAAGGTGACATTCTGTTATTGTGTATTCTAGTCAACATTAAATCCAAAACCCAGTAATAGTCAATTTTACAATGATATAAACCAGCTAAATGCAGAGGGGGCAAAATAAATGCTGCAAAAAAGCAGCAAATAAAGGCTGGAAGCCGTCAGAAACAGCTAGCCTGGCTACTCTAATTAACATATTTGCTTGATCTACGCAGAAGCAGAAATGTAGTTACATGCTGTAACTATTGCTTGGCAGGTGCAGTGACTTCCTGGAGTCGTATCAACACCACGCCCTGACCAGGCAACCAGGCAAAACTAAGCTGATCATCTCCTGTCTCTAGTTTCATACTTAACAGACAGACATCAGACTGGTGTCACTCTTCTCATCACTAGGCAAACAAGCAAATGAGTACATTTCCCAAAATGTCAAATTATTCTTTCCATCAGTAGCTTAGATTTTTAAAGAGATGACCAAATTTATGAATGCGTGACGTTCATTTATCTATCATTTATCCTCTCCTCTCCTCTGCGGTCCGACTAGCTGGCTGGCTCACAGACCCCGTTTGATATGGACATTAAATAAAGGTGCCACAAGGGCAGAGTACTGGGCTTATTAAATTGTACTGTATGTGTTTGTCTGTATGTGTCAGCTGTATGTGTGTACTTTTAAGTCCCCTTCTCCATTCATCTGTCAGTGAGGACAGCCTCCCATCTCTCATTAGTTGTTAAACACTGTTCATTAACGTCTTTAATTAGACTGCCATTAAACCATCTGTCGGTCTGTCTGACTGTCTGTTCTCTCTTCTCCTCCTCGTCTGTTCTCTTCTCATCCTTTCGTATCTCTCCATTTTCCTCCAGTGTTGCACCCTGCTTTGTCACTCTGCACCTATTCTCACATTAAGCAGGTTCCTTGCTTTCCTCAATCTCCCTCCCTCCCTCCCACTCTGCACTCTCTCCCCTCATCCTCTTGTGAGAGGAGTGAGTGAGTACAATGGAGTTAATCACAGCCATTCAGAAGCCATATCTCTGTCTATTCACAGCACAGCGGAGGCCTGGAACACAGTCCCCTCATCTGCATACCACCACGCAGCCAACACACATGCAGCGCATGGCACATAGACAGAGTGCACCCAGACAACTACACACAAATTTTCTATGTCAATTGACATCACAATGTGACAACCAAATCAGTAATTGACTTGACATGAACTCAAGAGTTGGTATTCCTCAGTTGTCTGTACAAAATAAATTAATACATTTGAACTTCAATCTCTATGCTGTAAAAGGGATTTCTATGATAATAAGGTTCATACTAAGTTAACTTGTCACAGAGCATTCGAATGGTGCAGGAGGTAATACTCACAAGTGGCCGTAGATCTGGGTGTGTAAGGATGTAGCCGTTGTTGGTGATTGCAAAGGCGTAGCCATGAATGCCCAGCTAGGAGGATACACACAAATACACACACAGACACATGAAGTGGATGCGTGACAAATCTGTACCTCATTGTAAATCCCAGCTAATCAAGCTCTTTGTAATTTTTACAGGTCGAATCTTTGTCTTTGTGGTGAAACCGCACAATACAAGAGGATGGCATCATTCGTCTGTCTGGATAGATAACACACCTTCAAAGCTCAAAACCTTACACCCAACCAAGGTTCACATCTATAAGTAAAAGATCTCAGAAGTGGTGGGGAAACTATAAGAAAGCATTAGTATGCATGATGTGTACAATTTTCTTGTCATAACTGGACATGAGGAGTGAGCTGTGAATAATACGTGTCAACCCTTCAACAAAACCTCTGATTTCTCTGCTACAGGGTATGGCATTCAATTACTGCACTGTGGAGCTGGACTGGCGTATGCACAGACATCAGCAAAAAAAAAAAAAGCAAAATCCCTTCAGTTGCTTTAGTTTTTTAATGACTAAGCATCCAGGTGACTAGAGCATGCACAGAGCCCTATAATATGGTTCAAAATACATCCAAGTTTGGTTCTGAATATAAAAGATGTGACGGTGTGGAGGGGTATCTCATATGGCCACTCAGATTTAATCACTCACAGGAATAACTGAGTGACATTGGGTGTGGTACCTTATATTTGGGGATGGTCTTGAGCAGCTCAGAGACGGGCACATCTGTCCCAACCACCCCTAGAAGGATGCCACGGTTTCTCTGGAAGCACACACATTACAAATATTAGGTTGTGTTTGAAAGGTTTCTTACATAACACAGTCTCTTACAGATCCACTGTTTATGATACAAAAACTCTCAGTCTACAATATATACTAAATTAGTGATGCTCTACTGTATCCTAATTCACAGAGTTTACAGACTCCAATCCAACTGAAATCAGTGTCTGTCAACAAACATACCAACATAATTAACCATTATTTCACAATTTGTATCTATTCTCTCAAAAACCTAATTCCTCTTCAGTTATGCAAGAACCAATTGCATAGCTTTTCAATTAAACAACACCTTTGTCGGAGAAAAGATGTTGGGGAAACACAGTGAATGTGCTATTGATTCCACAGCACTCTATTTGAACTTACAGTCTCATTCTTAGTGCTGAACACTGGCATTGCCACTGTGGTCATCAGAACTGGACCTTGACCGTCCTCCAACTGAGTGAGTCATGAGATTGAGAGGGTAAGAGAGAGAAAGAGAGGCAGGGGGAGGGAAAAGAGGGTAGCCAAAAGAAATGTAACCGCACAACACACTGCACGACATTATGCATATTATATGAAACATCCTGCTTAGTAACCCTCAGTGAGTGATCATTTCAAGCTACATAACACCCGTTGCTTTAGTAGTGAACCTGATAGGAATTCTGCAGCAGATCTAGTCACATAATCTTCTTGAGGGACCTACAAAACTTCCATCACATGTTTTATTCATGTTTATTATTTGCCTTAAAATGTATTCAATCACAGCCTGCCTTTGATCTCCGGCAGAATAAGCTTATCCAAAGGCAGTGCTTCTGGTTTGGATCTGGATATATTCCCTCCCAAAAGAGTGGTGGAATAATTATGATATTTATCTTTCCAGCAGCTGTCTGTATCTGACGATGATATCCATTAGAGATGAAAGCTTGACAGTTATGAGGAGACTGGAGGAAGGTTTCTTACTGGGCAGAAAGTGGTCTAACCTTGTCCGCTCAAAAATTTCAAAATTGTCTAATTATCAGTCACTTGTGCGGTTTGTGTTCAAGTCACCACAAGTAAATAGGTCCATTAAGTGCATTTTGAATCCCTGAACAAAATCCACAATGGTTTAAGTTAGACGGGGTGGAAAAAAGCATAAATCATGTCACATATGATTTTTTTCTGCTGCAGCAATCAATAGAGTATTATTTTATCAAGTTCTGTTAGACTGACTTAAATATCAGATTCCAGCATAGTCCTTTTTTCTAAAAGAACCAATTCTCCTAACTGAACATTACACGCCTCCCGTACTTTCTCCTTCCTCCAGCGCACACCCCCCTTCCCCACCAGCAATAATAAGTAATGACAGGAAACTGCTAGCATCCATTCTGTCTCCCTCAGACACTGGAAAAAGGGGAGTTGGTGACCAGAGCTCAGACAGCTGGTAATAGCAATCCAAAACGCAGTATTGGACTTCAAAGAGAGAATAAAGCACACCTAAGTACAGCTGCTGTAACAATGGACAGCCTTGCTGCTGGAGAATGGGATCGATCAAAGGACAGGGGAAACCAGCAGAGCCTCATCTAAAAATACAGAATCTATTTCTAAGCTTAGGTCTACTGGATCATATATCACTGGTCTGTAAACATATGGACTGACAGTTATTGTGTATCCTCCCTGAACTTGTTGAGCAGTCCCATCAAATGCGTACTATTTGTACTTTAAGATGTTTTATTTTCGGTATATGTGCCTTTGGTGAAAATCAAGTTTGCCCAGCTGCTCTGGGAAACTACATACTGTAATTAAGTAGATAACAAGAGCTCTATGGTTAAAGGCAGCCAGAAACTGCATCTGTTGGATCAAAAGCCAACATCACACTACAGATGATTCTAACTTGCCCCACCTAGAGGATGAAAGCCCTTTAAACCTGTGCTTCATTATCCTAACCCAGGAGAGGAAAGATATACTTCCTTAAACCCTAAATAAATGTCCTCCAACATGACCATGCCCCAGGCTTCTAAGGGAGGGCTCTTGATCTAGAATTTGACTTATCATACATAACCTGCGACCTCTAAGGCAAGGTCAGCACGCAGCACACATGGGCCAAGTCTGCATCATCATTGCCTCTGTGGCTTTATCTGTATCAGTCAGAATAAATGAGGTGTATAAGTCCTTCCCCCCTGCTGTGGGTCAGAGAATGAAAAAGAACCCCAAGTGGGCTCTAATACACTTGCTCCCCACTGACACAAATACCCACACGCTTACAGCCCTTAGAGGGTTCAGATGAAACACACCCCTGCCCTGTGTTTGGTGTCTCACAGGACACCTCTTAATCTAGGTTGCTGTGAAAGATTGTGTGCTGGTTGACGAGGTGACTCCTGTTTCCTTGGAGACCGAGCTTAATGATGTTGGTGTGTGTAAGAGCTGGAGCCAAAGCCCCCTGTTGGCTCCTGTGGGAAAACTAAAACATACCCCATGGGAAGCAGAGCTGGCATGGACCCAGCACAGGTGTTTTGGGATTATCTATGAAAGCTCTCAATTACCTCAATCAATATTAAAACTACTGCTTTGAAATAGTGAAGTTTATATTCATCTGTCAAGACATTTTGAACAGCAAAAAGTAATCAGCTGTTCCCAGCTTTCCCATTTGTCTGTCTTTATGCTTAACTAAGTATCAGTCTTGTTCTTTGAACTTCAGTGCAAACACCCTCCTCTCAACCCCAAATCCTTCTTTACATCCTTTATTCTCTTCCACTTCTCTTCCACACTTACACTTGCCCCCCCCCAACACACACACACACACGCACACACGCACACACACACACACAAACACATTCCTCTCCCCCTCTCACCTCCCTCCCATCATCCCTGAGCTCCAGTGTCAGTTCAGCCGACAGAGTGGGAAACAAAGCCAAATGAGCCAGGGAATGATGGATGAAGCTGGTGAGATGAAGGATAGGAAGAAGAGGAGGGAGCGGGAGGGGAATGGGAGTGGAGAGACAAGTACAAGTGGAGAGAAAGAGCTGGAGAGAGAGACGCAAAGTGAAGCAGAGGAAGAAAGGGGAGACATGCTACGAGAGAAAGTTTATTAGGTTGCACTGAGAGGAATGGGGAGGAGAAAAAAAAGACAGCATGAAGGGTACATCTGGAAAGATGATACCCATCAGCCCTGGAACACACACCCCAGATGCTCATGATTTTCCTAACACTGAGCCAATCCTAGGAGTTTTGTTAACTTCTCATCAGACACTATCTCGCCATGCAGAGGGTGTGTTTGTGTATCCTTCTGTCACTGTCTGTTTCAGACGACTGTTGTGTATGTGTGCTCATAGCACCAAGGCTAGAGCTGTGCTGGGGTGATTACATGCACAGAAGCAGTGCAGATTCCTTGCTAATCCCAATTATCATGTCTGACAATGTGATATCTGTTTCTGTTTCTGTTTTCTGCTGAGCCACTTCTATGTCAATCAGCTCGGGTCTATCACACTAACAGTACTATGTCAGACATATGGACTGCCAGCTGTCTAATGTGCCGCTCTGTGCTCAGCTCATGCTAATTTGGGGGGGGGGGCAGAGCACTCCTCTGTTCTACCATCATCCCTGTTATGATTATAGAGCTGCTTATCTCAACCCACATATGATACATAAAACACTGAAAAATAAAACACTGAAAACGATAAAAAGGCATCAGAACAGATCATCCCTCCAGTCACTATAGGCTATTGGATTTTCAACCAGAAGATGACAAAACAGCTTATTCTGGAGAATTCTACCAAAACAAATAACACTGGCAATCTTGTTTTCATGACAAAACACACAGACAAAAGAGCGAAACGTAGCCTCATGTTTTCACATACACGGTCACACTGCTAGGCCCAGAGATACTGGCAAAGCACGGCCAACACAGAATCATCAATGATGAATGAGTGCGAACGTGTGCACAGACATGTGTGTGTCTTTGATCAGACGTGCAGACGAGAGCGATCAACTGAACCGACGACAACCACGATGCATGTTTCAAATCAGGAGATTGAAAAGCAACATACAACACTGACACACAAGAAAATGCCATGGGTCAGTATGCTAGTTAGTTCATCCAAATTATGCCTTCATGTCGCAGAGATACGAGACCAAAACGCACATGCACATGTAATGCACATGAACACACACCAGGCCTCAACACAGCACAATACAGCGATGACCTCAAATCAGAATTTTTACCTTTTGCGCTTGGGGGAGCTGAAGAGAACAGATTAAGGAGGAGAGGAGGAGAGCAGAAAGAAGAGGAGGAGGAGAGAAAGGGTCAATACATTTGTGGATAAGTGTCAGAAAGCCTTCCAGTGTAGTTTCCACTGAATGGAGTTCCAGTGGGTGTGTTAAATCCACTGACTGACTTTGACTGCAACTTTAAAAACAGTGTCAAGAGAGGAGAGCTTTATGGCTGGGAGGCTCACAGCAGCAGAAACAACACTTAAGCTGTTACTGTTGAGTCAGTGTTGAGTGCATGTACTTGGACTGTGATAAATGGATGGGGATAATGAGACACAAATAAGTAGAGAAAGACAGAAAAAGGTAAAACGTGAGGGACTGGAAGAGGATTCCAGAGAGAAAGAGTTCATTTTCATGTGCTGTAGTGTTGATAGTCCTTGGGTATTTCTGCCATGGGGCACTTGCATTTGTCTCCTTACATTTTGAAGCTCTTTGCCTCTTAATGTATTTATAAACAGCTGAGGACAAATGGCTGCTGTTCACACTCTATGGCCAAACACAATAACTTGAACAAAAGAAGATTACTGACTACCACACTATATTGTGTATAGTTTACTTACTGCAGAGATTTCTACAGGTCAGTCATCCTATATATCCTATAAGGTATCTTAGCAATGATAATGAATGCTCCAGAGAACTATAAAGAATGTATAGCGGATTTATCTATGCATTTGATCATCTGATAAAAAATACTATTATGGAAATAAATAAGAGCATATGCCTTTGTTCATAACCATTTCACTCAATTGCCAGTTTATTAGACACACCTAGCTAAAACTAATGCAGTCTAATAGAGCAGTCCTGCAATAAATCCTCCCTTCATGGAGGTTAATATGTTAAGTTTTATTTATATTTATTTATATCGATGGGGGTAGGCTAAATAATAGAAACACCTGTCCTTAAAACACAGTACAATTCAACAGCACCAAAAACCTCAGCCTCCAATATTATTTTAAAACTGAATCAACAGCTCTCTGAAACAGTTTCAGCAAGTAGTTGCATTAGTTCTAGCTAGGTGTACAGAAGAAACTGGAAACTGAGTGTTTAATGTCTGTGTTTGTGTGGCGTACGGTACGAGGTTGAAAGACCAGAGACTAACTTACCAATGTTCTACTCATGCAACACAACTCCCAAACACACACAGGAGGCTCACTGACTTAATAGTTCCATCTGCTGCACACACATACTTTCACACATTCACAGTCTGAGACATACAAAGGCAAAACACATTTTCAACTTTCTGCTTTCATTTTGGACTATACAATTCTTCCTGAAAATGCAATTTTTTTGAACACACGATGAAGCAAAGTGCATAGTGAATTAAGATTTTCTCATTTAAATCTCTCAATCCATCACAGAATACTCTCGACCGTTAAGGAACACAACCCATAAGGTCTGGATAGAGAGGACTGTGGGAATTGGAGTCCAGCAGCATGTGAGAGATGACACTGCCAACTCACAGTGCTATCGATGTAGGCCTCAGTCCACACCGTGTCATGCTCCCGGTCGATCACCTTGGGACGACTCAGCACGTGAAGATACTCCATCACATTCTCTTGCACATCTGCCAGTGTGGAAATCTGAGTGAAGTAGCCTGTTAGGCAGAGAGAGGAAGAGGAAGAAAGAAAAGATGATGAATCGTTTAACCTAGATGCTTGCCAACAATGGAATGTGAACAGGTTCAGTCTCCTTGATATATGGCCAACACGAGCTTGGCTATACAGTATAATCTTTTCAAAGCTATCGCTCCCGTTTTACTCACCTGGGTACCAAAGCACAGAAATTACATCTGGAATACAGTATGGTGTGCAGCAGATATTAGCTTGATGAAGCAGACGGAAACCTGGATACATGTATCAGTAATAGCTGAAGAATTCCTTGCAGTGATGTACAAGTGAGCACAAACCAGCATGGGTTCATGAATTGGTAAGTTGTATGTAAATGTAACAAAAAAAACAATATCAGTTAAACCAAATGTGATGCCATTTGCTACGATGATCATGCTGCCATTATGATGCTAATGTGAATGTGCAGGAGAGAATATACTGTTATCTCAGCTGGGGGAAAGAAAGGGGGAGAGGAAGAGAGGGAATCAGGACACCAGTAAGACAGAGAGAGAGAGAGGACGAGAAGTGACAGAAGAGAGAGACCACCACATTTCCACCCATCCGTAAAAACAGCAAACTGCCTCCATCACCGTGAGGCAGTCAAGGAGAAAATCATAGCTGGAGGAAATAGATTTTGGGGTCATCATTCCCAGCAATGACCTTTACTCCACACAGTGAAAAGAGCCAGAGTCTAGACACAATACACAGATCGATGATGGATGCAATGTATTGCCCCAAATAACTAAGGAGAGGATCTGTCACTGATAACCTAATTTTAAATCAGCGACCACAGAAAAATCACTTCAAATAAAAGGGGTCAAAGTCTCATATTATTATTCTCACTAACACTGGAGGCATTAATCCTACATGATTACCGCAGTCACTATAGCAACAAGAAATGCACTTGACTCTGAACTTGATGTGGAAGTGAACCCTTCAGCATGTCTCATTTTGCGTTCTTCCATACTTTCGCTTGGTATTTTGAGTGCATAAGTGCGTTCACACTGACAATCAAGGCAACATGCAGTGCACTATGAGTACCCAGATGGTGTACTAATAATGGTCAAAAAATTGAGTGTGAAACGCTGGACACTTCTCACCCTCAATGGTCACCATCTCGGCTACGTAGCGGAAGGGGAGGGACAACCAACCTATTTTTAAACTTGTGGAAATGATGATAACAACTGACAATTAAAACTTCAGATGACAGTTTTTTTTTTAGTTAATTTCGACGTAAGGGTAATGCTGCACAACAACAGTCTGGTCTATGGGCTACATAGATCATAACAAAAAGAACATGTAAATAAACATACCGGTATATTTTGAGCCAGCAGGAGGAGGGCACATAGTTGGGGCCGATGGTGGCTTACTTTCCACGTCACGTGAAACAAGGGGCATGCAGTAAAAGCATGTTCATTTTTAAGTCAGGTGAGCAAACAAGCTAGCATTTATTCTGGCGGGTGATGTGACAGTCGTGGTCAATTGTTGTGATCACACGGCCATGTTCACTGTTGAAATTCACACACTACGCAAGTAGGTTCATAGCGTACACAGTTTACTATATGGAAGTGTACTAACAGAAGCATGAGACGGAGTTCTTAACAGATTCCTCCTTTTTATCCTCAAAGACATTCAGGTCCAGCTATTATTCCACCAGACAGCGCAATGACAACACACCCATACTGACTCACATCAAACACAAAGCAAGACGCGTCAGTCTAACTGCATCGTTCATCACAGTGGTGAGTGCAGAATGACTACTCCCACTGGAAGGCTGAGGGTGTCCTTCGGGCTGAGCCACCGGGGCCAGTGAGATGAGCTGGGGAGAGAAAAAATGAATGCTCCCTGCTTTCAGTGACATGGTACACCTGTCGTACATACAGGGCAGGAAAGCCTCAGCATGGTCTGAACCAGGATGAGGTCATATTTTTTTTTAAAGGACCTTGGTTTGGGTGAAATGTAAGCAAAAATACACAACAAGGTGTCCGGATACATGAAAATAATGGATGAGGTGGAGGCAAAGAATGTCATGATGTGAGGCAGAGCTAAACTGCATTACAAAAGTATATGGACACCCTTACATACACCCATACGTGATTGGTGAATATCAAATTCCAGAAACACAGGCATTAAATAAATAACACTTTTTTTGTGATGCACACATAATCAGATAGATTCTTGTTGGCATGTTTTGTCAATACAGGTAATGCTTCCAACATTACACATATTGTTAAACCTGGTTTTGAACAGAACAGCTTGGATTTGAAAGTTTAATTCCGGCAAATTCTATGGCACGTCCTCAACAATGAAATAATAGCCCTGAGGTATGTTTCGTATATTGATCCCAACTTTCAAGTCTTCACAAACGCAGGACAGGACACGACATCATACATGACCAAGAGATTTGTGTCTCTTCTGTGGCTGTAAATACAGCACATGATAACTGTGCTATATTCAGAGCCTAAAAAGACACATGTATAACAGTACATTAACTTAATACAATAAACACCATGGTTATCAATCTGTATTGCCACTTCATAAAAACAGACAGATAGACAAACGGACAGACAGACGGACAGACAGACGGACAGACACACGCGCCCACACACACACGCACACACTGGGAGAGCCCCACATAGTAAACATGCCACAGAGAGGGAAACTATTGTCGAAAAATATCATGTAGCACTAAATGTAGCACGTTCCCTTAATTGGAACTAAGGGGCTAAGTACACAAAAATATTGAATATGGACTGGGGTGTTCTTTTGACCATTGACTGTATATTTGATATGTGTATGTTTGATGGGCATATTAAATCAATTAATGGAATGTACTGTAGCAACGCTGCAGGGAACAAGTGGAGCAATAGCAGAAAGTTAGTTGAGCTCATTGGGTTTTGGCTAAGGCCTGTATCCTTTTCTTGCTGATTGGCAACCGAAGGCATTTCTCATATGTATGGCCTGTTAGAAGGTGGTACAGCCGTAAGACTTAGTGGTAAACCTAAAATTATTTTACCAGTACTACCTGTGCCGTGACACTTAGCATTTCCAGAATCTTAACAATATTCTTCTCTCCACTCTAAGGCCATAAGGAGAGATTTTGATATCGCAGCCTTCAGTTACAGGGCAGACAAGGTAACACTTTTTCACCCGAAAACCTACTTACAGTAAAACAGTGAACAAATGAAACCAAATTTTCTGCTGTAGTGTGGAATAGAGATGTTGTGTCTAGGGAGCAGAGAGAAGACTGTTCTGCACAGCTCCTGCAGGCTGGAGAGAATGTCACTGTCACAAGCTGAATCATCTGCTGACATATAAACACACACGCACTTATGTAGCACGACACATACACACACACACACACACACACACACACACACACACACACACACACACACACACACACACACACACACACACACACACAGGTCTCATCATCACCACTAACACCCTCAAACTGACTGGATGGGTTCTCTGATATCACTTCCAAGCAAAACTGTGGATGCCCTTGTCCTCTTATCTACACATATACACACACACACAGACTTCAAAATACACGCACACCCTTTGTGTGACCTATGGCTCGCCTGTCTTATCTACGGCAGCCTGAGGAAATGGAGCCAGACTGTCTTTGTCACCCACCTCCCAGCTAAATATAGAACCTGAAGGAAAGTGCTCTACACACTGAGACCACCATGACCACACACAAAGCGCCTAAAAAGGGGTGTATCGCCAAGATAGCTTGGACTTTAGGCTTAGTGGAAGATGTAATGTGACATATCTGGTCTATGCAACTGGAACCAGCTGCCTGCTGTCACATACACATGCTAATACCGATGAGCACTCACAAACACGTCAATGCCACTACATGCACACACACCGACACATACGTCAAACACCCCAAAAAAAATCCTGAGCTGCATAATGTAGTAATTTTCGACTGGTTGATGGCAGCATGCAGCAACTTCCCCCTGCAAAAACAGATTATAAGGAGGAGAAATTACAGCGGTCTATGCATGTGTTGTAAGATCCCACCTTTGTTGGCACATGCCATCCATTTCAGATTATCTGCGAAGGCTGACTCTCGACCAATCAGGTATGGGAATATGCGAACCTGCGGAGGGAAAGCAGATAGCTTCCGTCAGTCATATTAATCGCATTTTGATAGGGCCCACCATACTACCATATAGAAGATAACAGTGTCAAAGCCAGGCAGAAAGCTCATTCTTTATCTGCCTTTGATTAGCAGGCCCTTTCTCCTTGTTTAATGGAATCGATTATCAACTTATAAAAGTAGTAAATGTGTCTTTTAGATTTTATTTAAAGTTTAAATAATTCAAATCATTTTTATCAGCTCAAGAAACTAAACAATTAGGATTAACAGATAAAGGGTTTATACATGAGATAAATGTATCAAGAATCTGCAATTAGAATGAATATAAATGATAAACCATGATGTAAATATATTTG
The DNA here is from genome assembly GCF_016859285.1 of Xiphias gladius. NCBI lineage: Eukaryota > Metazoa > Chordata > Actinopteri > Istiophoriformes > Xiphiidae > Xiphias > Xiphias gladius. The sequence continues at coordinate 16,836,203 of NC_053417.1, read as the reverse complement.
AGTTGAGGAAGCCAAACTCAAACTTCATGTAGTCAAACCTGAGAATCTTCTAAACTCTCTGCTGCCAAACCCATTTTCTCACAGCCATGGTCGGTTGGCTCTAGCAGCAGGTGTAGTTGGCAGGTGTGTGTATGTATGTGTGTGTGGAGGTGTGTGTGTGTGTGTGTGTGTGTGTGTGTGTGTGTGTGTGTGTGTGTGTGTGTGTGTGTGTGTGTGTGTGTGTGTGTGAATTTGTGTGAAGAGCAGGTTGCCAGATTGGACTAGATGCAAGCCTCTGGGGGCACAGCTGCCATAGTTCCCATGCCTACATTTTTCACTGCCTCCCTTCACCCTGACAGCATGTGTCTGTTTGTGTTTGTTTGTGTGTGTGCATATGTATTTATGTGCATGCACACGCACTTGTGGGTATGTGTATGTCTTTATCTGATTTTGGATGACTGCACTCAACAGAAGGTCTGAAAATTGCAAAAATGTAATTTATGTATATATGGCATTTCCTTTTTGGAAAAAAACTTCTATTCAAACTATATTTATTTCATTATTATTGCCATGAGTCATAGATAAACAATTTTTAAATTCAATAGTGATTGTAACAGCTTTAGCAAACAAAGATATAAAGACAACTAATTCTAAGCTCCTATTTTGTAGTATGGATATTGTTGGTCTATTGTCAACTGTAATGAGTTTCACTGTGAATAATACAGTTGTCAGACTGTCATTTTTAAGCAGCCCCAATCATCTAGACTGTAATCATCCTCTATTCATACAAACCTCAGCACTTTGAATGCCATTGCCAGAGTGATAGGGAAACAGAACACAGCCAACATGATCATAACTGCTCCATGTAGAGCTATGGTTAAGAGATGTCACAGTGGAATTTTCTGGTTTTGGTTATGTGTTTTCTTTCACTGGTAGCCAAGATGGAGGTCAAACTACAACAAGCTGGTTATTAAATACTGTATGGAAGAGGTTTACAACTGAGTGCAGTGGATAGAAAAACTGGCTGGGGCTCTAGCTATCGCATGCAATCTTCCACCTACTTGACTGCACAAATTTTACATGGGCAGGAATAAAAATACACATGCATGCAAGCATTCAAGTATACACAACTGTATGTGTCCATGCATGCACAGCTGCACAAACACTCATGTACAACAATAATACATGTACTTAGGCAAGTTTCAGGCTGATGCATATGCTCTCCCCTCACTTTGAACACAAGTTTCCACGTGTGCAGAAATATATTTTTTCCACTCCTACATTATGTGTTTAGCACTTAATTCATTAATTTATTCAGTTCTCCTGTGTAAATTATCAACGCAAGCGTTTAAATACTGTTAGTACTTCTGCAAGGCTACATGTGTTTTAATGTCCAGAACACACTGTTGAAATTCACACTGTTACAAAGTAGCAGCAGGCTTATTGTCTTGATGATCTGATTTCAAATCTAGATCAGCTTGAGGTTTTAACCTGAAACCAAAACGCATCCATGATGCTACATAGTGATAATTCTTAGAATTTATTTGGTTTGTATATTGGCACTATTCACTTAGGCTGGAAAACTGTTACACCTGGGTTATGGATAGGTCAATGTGTTCTGGATAAACAGCTTTACTTATTGTAATAACTGCATCTACATTTTGTAATACAACAAATCCTAAAGCTAAGCTTTGTATTATACGGAGTGTTTTATGAAATATTTTTCAGTGTGTGTTGTTTTTTTCCTGATCTTAGTTGTTTTGATTTGTAGAAAATAATGCTCATTCCTAACGTGGAGAGAATAAGTAATATCGCACAGAATTAAGGGCAGAAGTAATGTTTGGTTTATCTCTGATTTGCTAATACACTTAATGGCCACAGCTCAGCATGGGCAATACAAAAGCTCAAAATTCACACAAAATTCTCTTTCGGAGTGACAACTTTTTATCAACACGTTAACAAGCTTTTTAATTGCAATTGTTACTACCGCAGTGTTGCACAAGGCATAAAAACTTTTAGACATTAGCAAATCAAAAGGCCCTGATAACCTTGTGTCAAACTTTTTAAAGTTACCAGCTAATTTTTTTTCCTTTACTAATTCATCTTTTCATCTATCTTTAGCCTCTGATGAAATTCCTTATCTTGAAATCTGTTTTTGTTCCACCATTACAAAAAGCTGGTGACCCAACACCTCTAAATGATTACAACTCTAATCAGTCTTTAGCCAAAGGTAGATGGAGAGTAAAACACATAATATTTAAATAGCATTTTGGTAACACACAGAAACAAAAACAAATATGACTGGTTCCCTCTCGCTCATTATTCTGTAGATGTGGATGGACCTCCTAGACGAACTTAGATGTTTATAGCATTAGTGTTTTTTCTATATTGCTTTGTTTTGTATTGTGTTGTATTGTATTGGACTTAGCAGCTCCATATTGCTCTGCATAGTAAAATGACAACCCAAAATAAAATGTCTGACCAACTGAGACAAGAAATAAAGCTTTGAATTTACACAAAAAACAAAAACAATGTATGAAATGACAACAGAACACAAATCCTATAATAACTGAGCAGCCACATGGCTTTTTGCGTAAAATCCTCAATTAAATACTAAAATTAAAGATGACAGTGATAAGTAGCGGACAAACGCTGGGAACAGCATCATGAGGCATCATTCAAGCACAGCTAGCTGAGATTATGGCTCACACGTGTTTAGATGCAGAAAAAAATCATTAAAGAATGTACTTGAAGTTTTTCAGTGTTTTACACTTTTCATGTTTTTCACGGCAATGCTTTCTTTATGATCTTGTGATTTTTTTCTCTATAGCTTTTTGGAATAAATGCCATCTGCATAGAGATTTTCAGAAACCTATTTGCATTCAGGTTTTCATGTGCATGCCTATATACTCATTGGACGCTATACAGTGGTGAAGCTGTAAGGCTGGTTGGAAGAAAGCCGTTAAAAACCAGCAGCAGAGGGAGAGAGTGACAGAGACTGAAGACTTCTATTATCAGCGGGGCTCCTTCTAAATGGAAGTATCCAGCAGCCTTGTCCCCTCCTCGCTCACAGCTGTACAGCCTCGAGGCAGGAGTGTCAGTGGGTGTGTGTGTGTGTGTGTGTGTGTGTGTGGGGGGGGGGCATATTAATGCGTGCAGACATATGCTCAAACAGATTCTATATGAAAATTTGCAAATAATATGTCCTAATGATCACATCACATTTTCTGTGAGTTTTCTTGTCTAGGCTATTACAAGACTGAACTGAGGCAATGAAAGTTTGTACTGTATGCACGTATATCGGTATTTGTATTAGGTGTATGCATGTATCATTGCCTTGAGTATGTCTATCATCAACCTTTTAAGGCTGAAGACCCTGTGGACTTTCTTTTACAGAAGAAAATGACCTAAAAATGAGCCCTTTTCTTCCCCTCCATCTCCTCTCTCCATTGCTCCTCCCATTTCATTTCATGGCCTGTCAGAAGAACACCACAATTACCTTGCAGGACAGCAGAGAGACAGCTCACACCTCAGAGACAGGGCCATACTTAACTCTGTTTAAAAGCCCTCTGAAAGGACCCCATACTGGGCCTGCTCAATACCTTCCCCTTGACAAAAACTTTATCTAACAACTCAGCCAAATACTAATACTTAGTAAAACATGCTCTGATATATGACAACCAAAAAGCAGTGAATCCGTATGGGAAATACTGATGTCCTTTTTTTTATGGTGATCCTGCTTGCGAGAAGTGCAGTATTTCTCTCAAAACTGTATTTTGTGATGCAGTGATAATAATTGTATGTAATTTGTAATCAATGCCCTAACCCTATAAAACCTCATCCTTCTCACTCTTTGGTTGATGGATGTATTTGAAAGAGACTTTAAAAAATTCCTTGGTATCCCTTTCAAACTGTGGCAAATGGAACTACTTCCGAATTCCACATTTTCTGACAGCTCTTTCTCAACAGCGAGTTTAAAAAGTCATTCATTGTCAAAGGGGTGCATTAGTCCACTGCTCTACAGTGCTCACACTTCATTGGAATACACGGTCTGAGGTCCATGAAGTTGTGCGCAAGGCATAATAGTAAATTGAGCTCAGCTGACCTCGCTATTCAACTGTCCTGGAGCCACAATTGCAAAAAAAATGTGATATTTGTGTTTGTGTGTTTAATACACTACCTTCCTCTCTGGCCAGTTATACTTGGCAAAGATGGCATCATATGTGTCCACTGCCCCATCTGTCACCAACATAATGGCTTGGCTACACTCACTACCCCTCCCAGTCTCGTTGAACTGGAGACAGAGACAGAGAGGGGGGGGGGTTACCTCAGGTGAACAAAAACAAACAAAGATTCTCTTCCATCCAAACAGAAATTTAACTAGTTTAAAATCTACTTTTTTCAATCACTTACCAAACGTTTCATCTAGTTTCTTCCCATTTGAGGTTGTAATGTGTCTTTACGCAACTTACCTTCACATCATGGAAGCTAACTGTGTTGTCGCTGCAAGCTAATGGACAATAACAGTATGCCTTCTCCTTTACACACGCATGCACACAAACTACAAGGACATCTGCACCGTGAGAGTGCATTATCACCCTCAGATTACAGAAAGGAGTCATTATGCAGAATGGAGACATTTGTCATTGCAGTGATTGTAGATACACGTTGTTGAAATATGAGCATTTAGAAAGGGATGGTAAACGCACCTGTCTGTGTTTATGTGCATGCGTGTTTGATTAATTACTTGTTCAAAATGAGGAGATAAAGAACCAGTAACCTGAGTCATCAAGTGTCTTGTTTACTTGGTTTTTGCATGATTCTGTTGATCTCTTGTGTGTGTATGTGTGTGTGTGTGTGTGTGTGTATGGGAATATGTCTGCCTGTGTGTGGGGTGATCTTGCATTAGTGTGCTACTTACGTCACTGAGAAGATTGAAGGCCTCAGTCAGAGCTATGTCTAACATACCAATGCCTTGAGCAAACAACTTGTCGAGGTGCTCCCGGAAATGCTGAGAAAATTAAGTTTGGGTAGAAGCCATTATGATGGTGAAAAGAGAAGAGAAGATCAGTGAAAAAAAGGGGGAGACAGAATTAGAGGTCATTATTGATTTTTATGGAGAAAAAAAAAGAGACTCGATAGCCCCAGTAAATGGATAAAAATGTAAAGATATTGATTTAATTTTTCTATTAACACAGAGAAACATAATATTTGACTGAACTCGATTCACCATCATTTAACGTGTGAACCAAGATTGCACCAGTGGTCTCATGGGCTCTTTAACATGGCCCTGAGCCCGTTTTTGCAGCAAACTGCCACATGATCTATGAGTGAAATGTCACAACCTGACCAAAAGAACTAAAACGACCAGTTTTCCCTCCATCTCCTTTCAGCTGACAACCATTCACTCTGGTGCTTATGCATACGTGTGTGCGTGTGGTTTTGTTCATAGGTGTGATTGTGCCATAAAGGGTACATTATCTCTGTGGCAATTAATGATGAGCATAATGTTGTCAGCAACCTAACAGGTCTCATGAGCATGTCTCATTATGTACAACAGCCTGGAGGGAACACACACATACACATACACGCACACCCACGCGCACACACACACACGCACACACACAGCCTATTATCTAGTTCAATCTATTTATAGCTATTTAGATCCAGTTGATGGCATTTGGAAAATTTCCGGTTGCCTCTGGCTCTATCCAGCTACCTGCAAAAAAACATTTTAACCTATGGAGGTAAGCAACCCTCTCAGACACACTTCTATACTACTGGTGGCAACAGAGACATTATATACAAGATGACTCATGACTCTGTCTCTCACTTTTTAAGATCTAGAAACACCCTAGACATAGGCCCCACCTACATCATAATCCTCTCATCAGGCTCTTATATTTCTCTTCCATTCCTTTTGCTCCCTCTACATTCATCTCCTCCAGTCTTTTGCTACTTACTGAGGGGAGGAAGAAAGTCTCTCAACACACAGTAGGAGGCCCAAGCAGCATAAGGCCATATCAGGGCTTGCTCACTTGGGTGCAAAACATGCACACAGAACACACACAGGCATAAGCACCAGCACCAGCAGCACACAAATAAATATGTGCACAAAAACAACCTCCAGCATGCCTGACAACACTCCCATATGCCACAAAAGAACCTTTCCTTTGATGTGGATAAAAGGGTTAATCGGTTCCAACAAAAGGCTGTACCCTAGAGCAAAGGTAAACCACAGCAAACATTACCTATTGTGTGTATTTGTGTTTCCGTGTGTGTGTGAGTGTGTCTGTGTGAGTGTATGTGAGTTAAGATCGAAGTTATTTGTCTCAGCACAGCGGGCTATGTTCAATCCCGGATGCAGCAGTGCACTAAAGTGGCAGATTCAGAAAGTGTGTGTCCCTGTGTGTGCATGCAATGCTGAATGTGCCAAACCTTTTGTGCTGTTCCACAAGGCTCTCAAATGCACAGTACATTGGAGATCAAACCATTCAACGCTGCAGACACCTTTTATACTCAAAAATGATCTCAGCATTCAGCTTAATGAAGCCTGGCTACAGGTACAGAATAATGAATGAACAAAAATATCTTAAATTGCAGCTTGCTGAAGCCTAGGGTTTTGATTTTTATGGCAAGTTATTTATCTCAACATGGAGGCAGGTGCAATTCTGATAAAAGCATGGAAAAGAGAGGAAGAAAAACAGTTGGGTTTGCTGAGCATAACAGTGAATACTGTGTGGTGATGTGAGAAGGATAACCCTGTTTCAACAGTAGATCAACAAGAAGTGCGTGATCAAATATGATGTCAGACCTATAGTTCAGCATCATATTAGCAAATATATGGATAGAAACAACCACCCATGGTACTGCTTGTATTGGTGTACAATTTTATCTAGAAGTCAGATTTAAGCCCCATTGCTGCATCCATCCAAAAACGTTCTGCCAGAATGGATTTGGAAATTTGCAGGTGGAAAGATGTATAGGTTAAGACCTAGAAAAGTAGGTGAATTTAGGAACTGCCACACACTGAAGTGCTGTTACAACAGTGGTTATCCCTAGATAAATGGCTAAAAAACATAGTTTTAAGACAACAACTGTTATATAGAGATAATGTTACAAATCACGAGTGTTTCCCTTTAAGGCTCTAAATATTGGCTGGAACTACTGCATCTGTGAGTAATAATCAGACAGGATGGATTGCGCTTCCTCAGATTCCTGTTGACAAGTCTAATTAGACAAATAACCTCTAATGTTAATATAGCCTGATGAATGTGTGTCCCATTGAAGCTTGACAACAGGTATTTATGAACCAGTTTTTGGAAAGACAGATCAGTTAGTGCAAGTCTCCAGTGTGACAGTCGCTTCCTGCCCCCAGCTGAAGTAAAAGACATTAGCCTTATCTACTAGTGCAGACTGCCTTCCCCTCCTAGCTGGCTGACTCACGCTGCATTATACTACCATCTGGAATTAAACACATAATGCTAATCCATATGCATAAGTGTACACTCGTTTAGAAATAAACAGAAACTAACTTAAACGGGCGCACATCCACAGATGTGAACATACACATAGTACTTACACAGTACTTGCACGTAGTACACGGAAAGTAGTCCATGCATTTGCTAGTAAACAGCTGCGTCCTGAAGATTTGACCTGGACTAATAGAGGTTAGCAATTGAATTTTTAATGGAATTTTGAAGAATTTGGAAGAGATTGAATTTTTAGTGTGCACCTGGAGATGGAGTCTATATTGCAGAAACCATGGAGGAGCAGAGACTCGTAGATGAAGGCGGGAATCATGCTGTGTTAGCTGTATGAACAATCTAATTAGAATACATACACATAAATACAGTCACTAATAAGTCCATTCCCCAAACCATATTATGAGGAAATATTTATGCCACTCACTTCTTTAGGAAAATCCTAACCATAATTTTAAAGAATACTCCACCAATTTAGCATTGCAGTCCAATAACGTTCTCAGACTCACAATAGACAATTTAAAGAAAAAGTATCAAAACCAATGCAGCAGAACCAGATATGTCATCTCTTTTATTCCATGCCTTTTTCTTCTTTGTCAAAACCTGGCACCGACATTACCCACATACAGTTTGGTTGTGAATGTGTGTGTGTTATGCTAGTAGCGGCTAATGTACCCTCGAGGCTTTAGTCTCAAGCAGAGATGACGAACAGGCTACAAAGTTCTGGCAAGCTCACTTATTTCTAACTTCACACCCACACATTTTTTAATTTTCAAACCTGTAATCCTCAGCCCCAACCAACCATTAGTACCCTCCCAGACCTGTAAACAGACATTGATGTGTAAAATCAGTATAGGTCCCCTATAAGACACCGGGTCACTCAGCTCAGTCCCTACCCTCTCTCCAGCCTTCTTGAAAATGTTATCGGAGAATCATCACTCCACCACACACAGACAGTTTCTTTCCACAAGAGGTCTGATTGACAAGTCATGCACACCCCACCACTGCAATACTCATACTGTATACTGTGTATACTGTTGTATTTCAGGCTGTACCACGAAGTCATTGACACCTTTTCATATAAATGTGTATTGTATGCATCTCTTATTTATGGTCTACACTATATATGAGTAACATATTTTATGTACTATATAGTTTATATTTTTTATCTTATACTGTATTGTATATTTTAATTTCAGATGTTTTTTCTTTTTAAATTGAGGGTGCCTTGGTACGAACATTTAATTGTATAGATTCTTGTGATTCCTATACAGATGACAATAAACTTGAACCTAAATACGTCATTCTGACTCTCCAATCACTTTTTCCTGTTGTGAATCACCAGCAAATGTATTCTTACAATATTTTCTCAAGTAACCCTGCACCTGGCCTGAGCCTAGGTCACTAAAATTCCTCAATCATTTCCAAATGACTGTAACATGAGAAAACAATAGGAGATAAAGAAAGAAGGACTCACATCTTTGTTGGTGACGTCTGCTTGGACCAGAGTTCCATTCAGGCACGGCTCCACATAATGCAATTCCTCATTGTACTGGAAGAATACAAAAGGAATCACTAAAGTAATAATAGCAATGACTTTAAATGTGCTGTACATATAAAAATATTTAATTCAATGTGATAAAAATTTTAAATATGAAGATGTGATAAACTACACTTATCTTGATGAAAAGCACACACACACACATGTGCACACAAGGTACAGTACACAATGTACTCAGTGCCTGCCATTCTGTGATAATAGTCAATCATTAATGCATGAGTACGAATTAGACTTCAAAGGCCAAGAAAGAGAATTGAAGTGTGTTCTTCCAAACCCAGTAATTTTGCCCTATTCTGTGTTGGTACATATGCATTTGCCTGTCATTGCTCTGTCTTTGTGTGTGTATATGTACATTGCAGCATGAAAAAAAAACTCTCAATTGAGATACTTTAGACAAAATCCACAATAACTTTTACACAACTCTTTTAAGGTAACATAATAAAAGTAGCACAAATAAAAAGACGAAAGAAGAAAGAGATGAGTTAAAATGACACACTCTTTCACAGAGTTTGGGGAAAACAATATGTTTCTGCCTGATTGTCTAAATCATGTTCTTCTATATTTTTCAAAAGAATAATTTTCAAAATAACATGATTAGGATATCAAATGATAATGAAGACTGCGTAAAAAGAGAATGGAAGCTGGCAAAGTGACTAGCTATGTTTTGATGTGAAATAGCTTCAGACACACACATGTGCAAGTGCACAGTCACACGTGCAGACACACAGCAACGCACGCACACACTCATGGGGTTTCATCAGACTGAGATGCGATAACAATGGTTTGGGTGCCTGAGGCAGGATCCAATCACAACTGTCTCTTTTGCAATTCAAATCTTCATTCAGCTGACTGCTAATTGGTTGTGAGCGTGACAGAAGAGAAAGCTGATTCGTTCCAGCATTTCTTCTGATCTGAGGAGGAGAGGATGTGGGCCTGTGTGTGTGTGTGTGTGTGTGTGTGTGTGTGTGTGTGTGTGTGTGTGTGTGTGTGTGTGTGTGTGTGTGTGTGTGTGTGTGTATCTGAGTCTAAAAAAATAGAGGTTAAGTAGTAGTTTAAGTAGTTTAGTCTAGTAGTTTGGGACTTACAGCAATGATGTTGAAAAAATCGTCATCTCCAAGTGTGTCCAGTATGGAGGAGACAGTCTGTCTGGCAATGGTCAGCCTGAGGCCCTTCATGCTGCCACTGACATCCACCAGGATCACCACATCTTTTGGAGAGGTGGCAGCCTGGATGTACCACTTCCGGTTACGACAGTCAAAAGCTATGACCCCGTGTTCATCTGGCTTCCATTTGATTCCTTCAAGAGATCCACACGTCAAAGATAAATGATGAATAGCAATAATGCTGGAGTTGCATAATTAGGGAAGGAAAACAAACCATCGCCTTGGCGCAAACTAAAAAAAAGGTGGCTATTTGTACTTTCAGCACTAAAGGGTGTTTGCCAAAACACACTTTTTTTCTGTCACTATAAATTTTCTCTTGAACATTCATCATCTGCTTTTTAAAACTATCTCTAGCCCAGTGCTATTCTGTTTACCCACGTTACAAAAATACAGATTTCATCAACTACTTTCAGTGATATCTAGCCATGAAGATATAGATTTGATATTTCTGCTGGCGCCCCAGTACAATGGAGATAATTGAATTGCTCAAAGTACTGAAAACATTTCTTCATTTCTTTTGAGAAACTTCTCTAATGTCCAAATTACACTTTAAAAATCCACACAATACACTGTCAACTGTTTTCATTGGGACAATTCCTTCAGAAGATGGAAAATGTGTTTTTTTTTGTTTGTTTTGTAATTTTGGTGAACGTTTTGGCATAGAATAAAACAATTTTTAGATTTTGGATTCTTTACGCAGCCATGACTTTGAAGACCTCCAGATCAGAATACTAACAGTGGGCCTCTTGATAGCCAGAGCTCACAGAATATATATACTGTAAGTCAGATGTAGAGTGAGGCATGTGATATTAAAAACATAATTATAGAACACTTATATGCAGGTTCAAGAGGTCAAAAGATAATAAAAGATAAGAAGCCTTTCCAATGATTTTCTCATATTCAGTGCTACATAGAATATGTTCTCACCAATTTTATTCAATATGCTACTTTTCTTAATTATGCTACTTCTGTTCTTATTGATTCCACTTCAACCGGAAAATGTTAATTTTATCCATCTTCCTCACCCACTCTCTAATCTCTTATATACTCTCTCACCTGTCTGTCTTTACTACCCCTCTCTCTTCTTCTATACCCCCACTCCACCCCACCCCCCTCCAAGTCTCTAGCCGTCAGTCACTTCCTACAAACCCCTCATTCTGCTTTAGGGAGACAGCGACTTAAAGCGACAAACACACACACAACCACTATCAAATACCCATCCACCCTCACAGACAAATTCACACTTACCTGGGTATTGCCTGAAAAAGCCTTTGGCACTGCCAAAATACTGCCATATGAGCGATGGGTCTCTCTCAAAGTTATCCACAAACACTTTATTCAAGGCCTCAGACCAGTACACGCCGTTGACAATTGCAGAGTCTAAGGAATGAAGGGAAAAAATGCAGGGGAAAAGACAAGCGTAGAGAGGAGAGAAGAAGCACTATTTGAGTATAGAAGTTTACATTTTTTTTTACAGCAATTAAGTGGTAGGAACAGATATTCTCTTGTGCCTGATCATCCAGTCATATCATATCACACACTGTACCTCCACAGATCACTATCAGGACCTATTCATTACACCGGGATACAAGCAAGTGTTGGCAGAAAAACAAAGTGAAAAGATTGGAGAAGAGAAAAAGAATTGGAGAGATAAAAGAGAATAGAAATAGGAGAGAGTGTATATTATTCTGCCCTACAAAGGCAAAATGCAATAATTACATATTTGGTCAGAACTTAGTTAAGACCTGTATCTGACTCTGTGATATCTGTTTTATATAAAGTGAAAACAGCATTTTCAATTTGCAGAAAGTACAAAATAGAGTTAAAACACATTAACTGCCCTTCTTCTTTATACTGCATTCTGGCTTTGTATTTCCTGTTCAGGCTGTAGTAACAACACTGTAGTAGTATCCGGGCTGTTCATGCTGTCCCACTTAAAACCCTCTCTGCCATAGATAGCTAGCCAACAAGACAACTAAGAAAAAGATCTACATTAACTGAAAGCCGGCTGCTGAGACAGTCACGGCTAGACTGAGCTAAAACTAAATTTTCTCATTGACTTTTCAATAGCTGATATCTGTAAATTAAAAAAATATCCATTATGATGAACTGACATCTTGGTAATTCAGTTTATCATTCCACACAACTAAATGGAGAGAAAAAAAACAGTTAAAACTCCTACTACAGTTAACTAGCTTAGCAGATCTCAGTAGCTGCCATCTCAGCTTTTGACTCCAGAGGAATTCACGCAATTTAGTGTGGTTAACATTATGGTATCTTTACTATAAATCACACATTTATAAATGTAATAAATTGTAAATAAATTTATCAAAAATGATTGTACTTTCAATATTAATAGGAGACTGACAGACACTGAGCAAAACAGAGATATTACATTCAATTCCTATAAGATATGAACTGAAAATGATCAAAATAAAGTTGTTTTTTTTTTTTTTTTTAAACAGACTTGTTAAAATGGACTACAAACTTGAAACAACCCACTTTTTGGGGTAAAATCAGATGCTTGAAGAGGTATCTAACAAAGGCATTACAACCTCTGTATATGTTACACAGTTTGCCAGCCAAACAGTTGTTGTTTTTTTTAACTTTGGTGTTTCTGTAGTTACTGTTCTCTGCCTTTGTAGGGAAATATTAATGTGTGTGCATACGTAACATACAGTGTAGGTCTCTGCAAGTATGCCCCTTTGCATCTGCACAATATGTGCTATTGCTTGTGCTCATAATGCTATCCAAACTGATTGTAATATATGGTGGGGAATATTAAATCATTTGAGATTCTTTTCAGTTTACAGACTGAGAGAACAAATTAGTGTAACTGGTTAGCAACCAGACAGCCAAGCTTAATTTTGCCACAATTTTGCTCGGTTCAGCAGCGGGGCGGGGAAAATTGGAAGCAGCAAGGATGAGCAGACAGACAGACACAATCATACAGTAAGATAGATACACAAAAGCCTTTCGAGAGCGATAAAAAAAGAAAGCCAGGAAGGCAGAAGGAAAGGCAGGCAGAAAATTACTGAGAGACAGACAGACAGACAAGTACCTAATGGAAAGAGAGAAAGAAAAGCAGATAACAGATTTCCCATCATCTCCTATGCTGGCAACATTGTTCTGCTGTCAACAGACATGCCAATAAGCCATGATTGAATTAGTCTTCTGGAAGCTAGCACACTAAAGCCCTCTCTTGATAGTCAACACCTATCCACCTTAGTGGAGTGGAGTGGATAAGAGGCTGGATTTGATCCAGCCTCCATTTACACAACAATGCAGTCACTTCTGGTGCAGTTTGACTGTCTATTACAATCTGAACTCGTCATGATGAGGGAGAAAGTATGGGCTCCATTTTCCCCCTAAGCTGTCATTTAAATTCATCTCAACTAATGCACTCCTTAATTCAATCTGATCAAAGGAGCTCCCATGATTCTATATATTCACAAGTGCACGTGTACTCAGATTAAGAAGTAGAACTGTGCAGGTTACCCACTGCACCAGTCTGACTGATCTGAGCTGAAATCAAATTCACTTTATTAAGTTACTTATGATTATTAGAGAGGAGGATTTAAACAAGAGGAGGGATAATGCATTAGTAGAAACAGGAGATAGGTGAGAAGCAATAGTTGTGTGTTTCTGTGTGTTTCTGTGTGTGTGTGTGTGTGTGTGTGTGTGTGTGTGTGTGTGTGTGTGTGTGTGTGTGTGTGTGTGTGTGTGTGTGTGTGTGTGTGTGTGCGCGTGCATGTGTGTTTTTTTGTGTGCATTAGTGCATTAGTGCATGTGCTCATGTGGAGTGGTGAACACTTCTCCGTCTCAGAGTATAAAGGCAAGTATATGGACATTAGAGTGTATTGACCTGTTGCAAATGTGTGCATGGCTTCACTGCATCCATGGTACTTGATCCTGTCATTTAGCCTCATAAAGTATGATGGTGGGAGCTGTGTTTTGGTTGTGATGTAAGTTTTGAATATGGATGTTTGATGCGGTGTCTTTGCGCTGCGATTATCTCTAGGGGTACAAGCCTTTCTGCTATCACGGGCTCAACCTCCAATTCATCACCGCTGACACCGAACCATTTATGAAGTGCCCAGGCTACAGCCAAATCTTCAGCAGCATAAAGAAAAGGTTCAAATGACAGTGATTGTCTAGTACATGTGAAGAAAATGCAGCTTTTCCATTCATTTCAGTGGGACCAAAGTGTTGGTCCCAGGAGGCTCCCAATGCAGAGGGCTCCGCCAAAAAAAAGAAAATAGAAAAAATAGAATGAAAAAAAAGCACATTGACCAGCAAAAAAGTACTTACTTCATTGGCCATTCAGATACATTCAAGTGCAGATTATGTTAGATTACTTTCCAACATTAATGGGGTAGTTCTACTGTTTCCTACCATGTATGATAACTTTCCGGAGTTGTAGAATTTTGTCTTATATTGTTATAATTTGCTAGGCAGTGTTTTGGCATCTGATAAGCATCTAGAATCCATTGATATATTGCTCAAACTGGAACTTCTGGATCGCATTACATCTTCACACCTGAACCTGTAGCAAAACACCCACAGTAATACAACACCTTGCGTTTTTTATGCAGTGCTATTTTCTGTCTGATCACCTGCTAACTGTTTGGCTGAAAAGCAGGTGATACACATGAAAGTGTTAACTGCATGTCAGTGCTTCAGGACTGTGGTAAAGAAACATTTAGATTCCTTGTTCACAATGCAAACAATGTTGTGGTAACAGATACGCAAACTTTAGCAAATTCATTCCAAAGGAGAACAATTTAAGTAAGAATGATTCCAAATGTTTTACAGAATTGTCCACAAACTATTTCCTTGCCCCAAGCCAAGCCTCTCAGACTCCTTTTGCAGAACAGTGAGAGTTTGCCCACCAACAAGCTCCCTGCAATCCCAGCCAGTACATCCATGTTATCACTGCCAATGAACAAAGCCTGCAGATCTAAAACTCTTAAAGCTCTGTGTGTGTGTGTGTGTGTGTGTGTGTGTGTGTGTGTGTGTGTGTGTGTGTGTGTGTGTGTGTGTGTGTGTGTGTGTGTGTGTGTGTGTGTGTGTGTGTGTGTGTACACACGAGTGATTCTACTCATTTGCCTGTGAATCGAATCAAAATTACTCTTCCTCTCCTTGTATCGGTCTGCCAGCCTGCCAACCTCACTCTCCTTGCACTTTCATTCAATTGCTTTCCATTTCATTCACTCTCCTCCTGTCACTCTCATTTGCTTTTTCTCTTTTTTCTACCTAGCTGTAATTAATCTGTTGCTCAGACCTTCCATCAGTCTGACTTAACCTACTTTCTTTCTCATTTACTTTCTCCTTCTTTTTCTCTCTCTCTCTCCATAC
This sequence comes from Xiphias gladius, assembly GCF_016859285.1. NCBI lineage: Eukaryota > Metazoa > Chordata > Actinopteri > Istiophoriformes > Xiphiidae > Xiphias > Xiphias gladius. Next base: position 16,820,658 of record NC_053417.1, on the reverse strand, counting down.
AATTTCTTTGCCAGTGGTAGCTGGGTTAAGCCGACATGACATTCACTCTGTCCACTGAGCATTGTACAAGGCCATGAATTCATTGGTTGGACTTGAGTGGATGGTAAATTAGCAGAATGTCCGATTATTTAACTGCTAATTAAGTCAGTGTGTGGTAGAGATGATCCAAAGAGTTACAGTTAATGAACTCAAATCCTCCTCCTGACACAGGCGTACATCCATGTGTGCCAGCACACATATTAACTGCTGAACTGAGTTTTGTTCATTTTTTAGACTGGGGTTTCAATTATCCAAACTAGTGAACAATTCAGGAAAACATCATGAGAAACTAAGATATACATGATGTTTTTACGGTGATGGTGTTAAAGTTGTTAAATGTAACCTTTTCCGCACACTTATATTTTTGAACACCTTTACTATCATTTATAGGCAGTGAACATACCTTTGTTGTACATGTTAGTGGGTACCTGGACCACGCTGAGGCTGAGGTTGACTGACAGGTTGTTAAAGTGGTCATTGGGTTGCAGGATGAATTCTCCGCCGAGCTCTACACTGTTCCCCTCCTCATCCACCTCATTGATCAGCACTGCATTGAAGTATTCATACTGGAGATAAGAACAAAGAGATAGGACGGAGAGAGAGAAGACAAAAAGATAGACAGAGATGAGAATACACATACAATCAAACACATACTTAGCACTTTACTGAATACTTCAATCAGAATCGTGTATCTCCAGTTTCAACATATTCAACTTAATGAATCGTGCTATCACTGTATGGGATGACTATGTCGCTTAAGTGCTGAGTCAGAGAGTAGCTTGCGTCCTGTGGTAACCTGAATCCCTGGATCATCCCAGACGTGCATGTTGCTACAGTGGAAATCAGCTGAGTTGACAAGTCTCTTCTCAACCTCTACACTCTCCCTTCAAAGCCAGATGCTATGTGGCGCTCAGCCTCCACTGTATTTTTAGTACTGCGCATACTTGGGAGACTATTAATAAATGATAAAGCTCGATAAATATAGAGCACAAGGCTCTGAAGTCTGAGATACCACACAGGGGCACAGCATACAAAAGCTATAGCCGATGAAGAGCAAAAGACGACAAAGAGATAAAGATGGTCAAGTGATTGAAAAGAAAACTTTGCATTATAGACTAAAAACCTAAATGCATGCATATTTTGTATGTTCAGATGTAAATGAACTACACACTACAGCTACAGTAAAATTAGACGTTAAAATTATGTCAATACACGCTGAAACCGGCAAAGTTGATTATGACTTTACAAGGTGTCATCTATCTACTGTATGTACAGTATGTTCATCACTTGGATTTCAGTCTTAGAAAAACAGGCTATTGTTGTGGTCACAGTGCATCATTGCAGAAGCACAGGTGCAGTACAGTCATATTTACTATCTTGGCCCAATAAAACTGTTTGTGCCCAAGTAAGAAGTAAAGGCTGTGTCGCAACTTTCAAGTTATTTGTATGAGTGTGGCCCAAAACTCTTTTCTCTTTTCAAACTAATTTAACTTTGGTGACAACTGAAAACTGAAATGGAAGCTCAATTCACACAATGAAATAATGAAATAACAGGGAAGAGATAATAAATACATAATTGTTATCTTCAACACATTTTTAGTTTTACGGTTTGTGAGGATAAAAATATGTCTGCTGTTAAGCAGTAGCTGTTGGAGAACAACCTCTGTCCTTCCAAAATAAAAATACCTTTTACTCTTCTCACTGTCATTAGCAGTGGCAGCAGCACTGGTTCAATTCCTACTGCAGGTGAATGGTGGTGATTACATGGCTCAAGGCCACACTGATTTTTCTTGTAATGACCAAGAGAATAGGGTTTGAAAAGGGCCTCTGAGAAGAATGAATTGCCATTCTCAAGACTCCATTACAAAGCCTCAGTACATGTGCTGTCATTCAGAGGGGGACAGACAATTTTTGCTACTTCGATTTCTGAGGGGTGAGGTGGGTGAGACTGAAAAAGAGTGAATAAAGAAAGTGAAAAAAGTAAGTAAAGAGTGAATTTGTGCAGAGTATAGAGCACACATTTAAAAGTCCCCATAAATTAAGTGTTCGTCACCAAATAATGCTGACACAAGCCCTTAGACCTCAAAAATATTTTACTGTCCTAACACTTCAATGGACTCTTTCTTTCCTCTATATTCCTCAAGCAACACTCACCCAACCAGCCTAAATTCTCTATTCTCGCACCAGTAACCTTCATTTGGGCTAAATCTTTCCAGCTCCTGCTGAGGAACACCATCATCCCCTCAGCCTGGTGCAAAACACAGATAAAGCCATCAATTAGGCTGGTGAACGCAGTCTCTATCAGTGTAATTAATCAGGCCTGATTAGGCTTATTAGCCTTTTATCAAGGGGAACACTCCCATTTCAAGGTGAGGGAGCACAATGTTGCATATTTCTGCTTATATTTTCCCTCTTCTCTGTTACCTGGGTCATTATACTCCCGTGTGGACATAAAACTTAAAATATGTTTTCAAAATAACTACGCTCTTAGCTTTATTTGTCTTTCCCCGTACTCATTTTTTCACTCAGTCATACAAAACAAAATTCTCATCTTAAAATGAGTGGGTTGGAAAGGTCAAACCAGAGCAGTGGTGAGATTCAGTAGAAAAACACATGGCAGCATTTCATACAATGCAAGCCAGTGTAGGACACAGGTTTCTTCATTCAGCATTTAGCTATGTCAGTGCGGGACATCAGTATGCACCTCACTAGTCTTGACCCACCAATTGTGAAAATCTGATCTACATTGACCTTTACAATGTTTGGGATACCAGCCATTTTCTACAAACAGTATGGTACCTATTTTTTCAGTGCAACAGGGTGAACAGAATCCAAATTAGTTGACTTTGACAAGGACTTTTTTATTTGAGTTTCGCTGTGTTGCTTAGGAGAATCACTTCAGCCTTGTGCATTTAAGAATTTATTTTTAATAATAGACAGAACCAAGCCAAACTAACAACTAACAACCGAGGAAGCAAGAGGAAAATTACAAAATTTCTTTAAAATGTGTTCTTTACACCTGACTGGTCAGCTCTGACTGTTAAACTTTGGATAAGTAAATACCTATTTAATAACACTTTTCAAAACAAAAGTAAAATCAATTCACAATTTAGCGGCTAAACAGGCAGATATTTTCCTCAGGTGTTGGCAGAGACAAAAAACTGAGTTAAAAGATAGAGTGAATGTTGGACTTCATTTATCAGGTGGACAAAAGATAATGCCAAATGTATGCTAACGTCGCTCTATATCAGCTGGATGCGTGAATAGGCAACTGCTTTAAAGGGGGATAATATTCTAGTGTTGAGTTCGCAGCCTTGTTTCATTGGGCCTAATATCTTCTGCAACTTTTGCAATATTCTTTACCGAGCAAGCCCCTTGAGGCTCCTTAGATCCTGTTCACAGTCCCACTTGAACAGTGATCAAAAAAAGTGTTGACACGAGAAAGTGTCTTGTGGCATAAAATCTGGTGAGGTTGCAGGAGCGACAACCTTCAGAAACTCTGGCACAATTTCTCATTCCAGAGAATTGCTTAGGTGTCCCAATCTGTTGCTTCCACTGTATCTTAACTCTCTTCCTCTGGCAACTGTTTCTCTATCCCCTGCCATAGAGGGTCATAGTATCCGGAGCCAGCCTTGATTAAACCTGATTATGACCTTCACAACCTCTTCAGGTCTCTCTCTCTCAGTATGTTGCTCTCCAGTCCAAAGAAATTCAAACAAAACACACATGCAGAGAATAAATAAAATTCTACTGAATTTACTTTCTAAAAATGTAGTCAGTAATTCTGTTCTTCAACATTCCTTTCAATCGTCATTTCTTTTATTACATTTTTTAGTTAATTTTGAGCCAAAATATTAATTCTTTTCATATCATTCAACACTTGAGCTATTCAACATCAGCACAAATTACCTCACTGTAAATGGTGTAATGAGTAAAATGGAGCAACTATAGAAAGACTTGTCATGAGTCTTGAGTCAGACACTGTCAGAGTTTCTCATTGGCAAACGCAATAACTTTCAATGCAAAGGGACTTATAAAGCAAATGAAAATTCTTTCCCACTTCGCAGCAGAGAACCCAGATTTGACCTCAACCTAACATTTTGACTGGCTGAAGCCAAAACTAGGATACTTAAAAACTGGGAGCTTAGTTTATACAAAATGTTCACACACAGGTGGCACACAGATGCACACACTGTGACACATAGTACACAGAGGCGTAATCAACTGCACCTACAGAAGACGAGGCCCCATTGCTTCTACACTCTTTTCTTTTTATGCCATTGTTTAGTTAGTGCCTGTTCTATCATTCTCTCTTAGCTCCTCTGTCTCCCCCTCCCAACCTGATTTATCCCTTTTCCTTTTTTGGCTGAGCCTGTTTCCTTCTACCAATTGTTAACTGGCTATATGCAGTCCTTATCAAGTTCCTCACCACGCTCTGTCTCTTGCTGGTATTCAACTCCCATTTGCTTTCTTATGCATACAGAGGCTCTCATTCGCAAGGTGTGGCTACTATCAGCTCTATCTGTGAGACCACTGTTGCAATTGCCAAGCTGTCCCTGTCTACAGCTCCCTTCTATCTGTTTATCGTGCTCCCTCTTTCCTCCCAGCTTGTCTGATAGGTGGAATAAGAAAATAAGATAAATCTCAATCCCTAAATAACACTACTGTCCAATGCCTGTAGCCCTTTTTTTTCAAAACACAGGCAATAGAATAGCAAAGTTAATTTGTAGACAATGTAAAAAACACATTCATGCAGATTTCACAGATATTGGGCAGACAAACATGGACGGGCGGACACACACACACACACACACACACACACACACACACACACACACACACACACACGACCAACCAAAGGTTTTTATAATGGCCGCAACTATCTCAAGATCCAAGACAATAAAAAACAGTTACTAATGTCTCGATTTGGAGAAACAATTCAAGTTGTGCAGAAGTGTTAAGTGTCTTTGAAGGAAGAGAGTGAGAGAAAAGGGAAAAACAAGAGTAAACACCGTCAGACTCATTAGCCGTTTAAAGCATAGGGAATATAAATTAACATAAAAAAGTAAAACAAACAATTGTTAATGAGTTTGCTAATAGACTTATTTTGATTCACAGCATGTGGGCTTTAATTTTGATTAAAATTCCACCCATCGGCTTTTGAGTGTAAGTAGTGTGGGAGTGTGTGTGGGTGTGTGAATAGAGGCAGGGGCAAACCACAGTGTGTATGTGTGCATCTGTGCATGCTCCTGAGCATCATTTGAGGCTGTGTTCTTACAGCATGGGTGGAAATGTGTTTGTGTGCCCAAGGGTGGGTGTATGTGTTGAGTAAGTCAATTATGCCATTCCAGCATTACAGTGAAGGAGCGCCCAGTGCCACTAATGCAGTCCCTGATCATGGTGTTAACAACCTGATCTTTAACGCTGGAGTGCATTACGCTGAGAGATTGCACATGTACCATCAGCACCCACTCACTCAGTGTGGGACAGACATAGAGGGAGAGGATGAGAAGGGGTTATTGGAGGTAAACAGTGGAGGACATTTTAGTTGCCTGTTTCAAAATATCAGTCAAAAGAATGGATACATTTATGGTGTAATACTGTATGTTACATTTTACATAAAATTGTCAATTCTGAATTGACTTTGATTTAGGAGATAAATTTATCTCCCATAAAACTTAAGAAATAACTTAATTATAAGTTAAATATGCTATCATTTGCTGCCTCTAACTCTCTGGGACGTGCTTTCTACCGATTGTACAATTATATATTCAATTCCTTTTTTTTTTTTTTTTTAACTTTTGTTGTGTTTATAATGTATGTATAATTATATATGTATAATGTATAATTTGTAATTTTTTTTATTTGGGTTTGTCTTCTGGTAATTTTTTTAGGCATATACAAAATACTAATTTTAAAAAGTTTAAAAACAAACAAACCAAAAAACTCAAAGCACTACATATTCAGTCATACAGTTAAGTGTATAAAAAGTAAAATTCAAAGTTATAGCCTATCATCAAGTCTAAACTGAACTAACTTAACTTTTGTACAACCAGGTCTTTGCCTTGACCAGTAATGAAAGTAATTACACGACAGCATCTTTGCAGTTCATTGCTGTGATTCTCCAGCACCAACTGTATATTTCTATAGAAATAAAATTCACAAGCCATTATGATGGATTTTATGGTTTCCTTAACTTATCTAGGTGAAGCAGTTCACTAAATGAAAGACGTGATACTCACTACAATAACAATAACAGTCTAATCCCATTAGGATTTTTAATCCCCTTAATTTATCTTTTAGAATTCTCTTTTCTTTTATCAGGCTTTGCATTTAACTTATGTGTTTGTTATCTTATGTTATTGTTTTCTTGAGTATTCTCTTTTAAGTTAACTCTAATAATTTTAAATGAGAAGTACTTTGAAATTGTCTATTTTCTTTTAACAATATCCCTTTTGTTAATTTATCTTTGAGTCAAGTTAAACTGTATGTAAAACACCATGAAATAGCCTCAGTAGGAATTACAAATTATAAATAAACCAGCTTCAATGCTTCTGTGGACATTTGGTTTACTGGTTTCTAAGGACTTGTCAGAATCTTTTTATGAGTGCTTAGGGAGACTCGTGCTGGTATGTCTTACAGAGAGGCACACACTTAATGCTGACTTTAAATACTGCTATTTCCTTGCCATCCCTGAGTTCAGTAGCTGTCTTTTCAAGTTGTTGCACAATTACGCCAAGCAACATTATTAATCTGAACTGCTGGTGTGTAACTTATTTATTGCATGCTTCTTTTTGAGCATTTTTTGTAATTTCTAAAACTATAGTTATATTGGACAAAATTGTGTATGAAAGAAAGACTCGCACAGACTGAATTAAAAGTAAGTGCATGACCCACATGCATATGCTCACATACAAATAAAAACACCCACTGTCGATTTTGATAAATACTCTTGCTGCAAAGAGCACAACAGTGAGTCAACAGCCTCAAGGGGTAAATAGAGAGAGCAGACCAAGATGAGACCGTGTGTGTGTGTGTGTGTGTGTGTGTGTGTGTGTGTGTGTGTGTGTGTGTGTGTGTGTGTGTGTGTGTGTGTGTGTGTGTGTGTGATGTGTGCGTGTGTGTGATGTGTGCGTGCATGTGTTTGGGGGGGCTCCACCCTCTGGTGTTCACTTTTAACTCTCATCTTTGCTTCAACTCTACTCTTTTCCTCACCCACTTCCCTACTCTTTCTTCACGGTTGGGAATGGGGAAGACACCACTCCCTGAGTGTGGAAATGTGACTGGAAAACAGCCAGGGGGCATGGATACAGGTAAGCAGAGAGTAAACAAGACAGCCAATTGAGTAAATAACTTGGAGGAAAGGCCAAGTATGGGTTCATATGCTGTTCTTAAAATCCTTCTTCGTGCAGTGGTTAAATTTGTGCTCAAAAGCTCTGAAGAAACATGACTAAAAACGTCTATAGCAGCCATGTGAGGATATAATGCTCATTAAATTCCTCAATAAAATTCTGCTGTGTCTGTGAAGAACTGAACTGAACTGTAATCAATGCATCATTATATTTTTGTGATTAGAAATGACGCTTAGTAATACTTAATGTCACTGCAAAGTTGTTGATTTGAACACTTACTTAAACTAGCATGTTGATAAAAACAAGTGAAATACCATTTAGGCACCACATCTTGTGTTCTCTGTCAAAAGGAAATTAATAATTAATTTGATAATTGGGTCCTTATCTCCCCAGACTCTCTCTAGACTGAATTGTGAAGAGAGGCTGCACTAAAAGTCATGAAATCATGTCAGGTAGGAGAGAACTTACGTGCTCTTACCTGACTTTTCAGTTTTCTTCTCACAGCTTCTGGGTGATTTATATAGAATACAGGAGTTAGCTCTGATTGTTAGCTGTGTGATGCACTGGGTTGCACCATAACTCATTGGTTTCCAAATTTCTGAAAAGTACGGTGTTGGTAGTTTGAGTTTTATTACATGTTGGTTAATCTAAAGATAAAACAGCAAATACCATAAAAGTTTATGTGCAGAAATCTTTTTTTTTTTCCAGCTTACAAAAGACTATTGATTCATTTTGTTCTGGTCTTTCTTGGTAAAAATTTTATGATAGAAACATTAGTGAAATAAAATAAGCTAGTGAGGATAGTGTGTGGGAATGTGTTTCTTTTTGATCTCTCAGGTTCATAAAAGAACTCTTCCTTCTGAAACGGATTCATTCACGCTTTCTAGAGGCTCGTCAAAGTCAGTGATTCTAGGTATCCCCCTGTCTCTCTCGTGGGAACCTTTTTGAATCTCACCATCTCTTCTCTGAGATTTGTAGACAAAGATACCTTGAAATGTTTTATGTCTGGAGTCTGCAAGCAGGTGAGATGTAATGTGTGCATGGATAAGGAAGAAGCAGTGTGTACGTGTAAGTGTGTGTGGTATATTTGTGCTCTATACAGTATACTGGCCAGTCAAGGCCAATTCTTGAATAAAATCTTGGCTTAAAATCCTATCTTTGCATCACTGGCAGGACAGTGAAGCAGAGGATTCTGTGGGTACACAGGCAGACTCACTCAGGTCAAATAATTTTTGCCCGTATTAAGACAAGCAAATTGGCAAACTAACAAGCATGTGGCCATCTCTCTGCACTCTATGGTAATACTCTAGACAGAAGAGTACAATAACAAAGTGCAAGAGAGAGAAAGAAAAAAAAAGGTCAAGCATTACTCTCCGACTGCTCCGACCAGACTGGGACTACATTTTTAGTCAGCATCGGGCTTGGCAATTGGCTGTTTGTCTCCAACCTCCAAGGAAGGATTTCATTGGCTGCAGAGGGCATAGGAGACTGCTCTCTGCTTTCCTATTTACAGTACACGAGCATTGCGGGTAAAAGAGCGAGGGAGGAAAATCGCAGCAGATTACCGTGCCAATTTCACATAGAAGCAGAAGAGCTCTGGAAAGGATAGATAAGGAAATTCCTATCAAACCGTTGCCAGCCAAATATGTATCCAGTAGCAAAAAAACACACAAACAGTTTATAATAAACCCCGAATAGTGATGGAGGAGGTTTCACCCTACAGCGTGAATGTGGTATTTTTAGCACAGCTGGTGATAATTACCATCTATTCACCATGTTCTGCAGTAAAAAGCACTATTAGAAATGCCACCACCAGAGCTGGTTTATAACATAAACGCACACACGCACACCTGCACAGGTGTGCACTTACAGAATTCGCAAAAATGTACATATTCACATGTATGTAATAAGCAAAAAAAAAAAAAAAAATGCTCAAAAATTTAATTTTATGCTCTGGCATTCAAAACACAATTAATGGCTGTGCCATAATTTGAAAAGAGGAACTGAAAAACTTAACTAAGGATAAATACCAACACACACTCATGTACATACAGACACAGACATACACACGCAGGCTAACATGGATACACTAACATGGATGCGGAACAACAGCCAAAGACAATTTATTATTATTACTATGATGAGTAAACTAGTGAAGCAGTTATTAATTTGTGACAGATACCGGAAAACGATGTGGAACCTACCACATTTGAACAGGGGCTTATTTTGCAGTTCGTCTGTGACTATCAAGCAGTTCTGCAATTCCTTTATTTCTCGTTGAGGTTACTTGTTAATGCCTTAGGTCAGCATACCTTTACACGTCAGTCAGCCAGACCCTAAGATGGCTGAACTCTACAGTGGATTAGGTGCTTGGCATTAGCAGCAGCACAGGTGGCAAAAATGAGGAGGGAGAGATTGATGATGAAGATGAAGAGGATGAGAGTACACTGGAAGTTTAGAGTAGTAGCATTTGTTTAGTAAAAATGTAAAAGGTAAGCCCATATGTTTTTCTTACCAGTCTGTGCTGTTAGTGATGATTGGTTGTGGGTTGATGCGTAGTGTGAGTTATGGTTATAATGATGACAAAGATGTTGGCAAGAGGTGAAACTGTTTTTCTTTTTTTGGTGTATGAATATTTTGTCATAGTAATACTGTAGGACCCACAGTTAAGAAGGTATACATTTGTGATGAATGCTGAAATTACTATGGCTAATGAAAACCTTGTATGCCCTATAAATAATGGGCTCTGTGGTTTGATGTCCTATTTTTTGCTCTCTATACCCAACCCACCGACTATTTGTTGTGCATCTTCCTTTTTCAAAAATTAAGCTCTGTAATGAGGTAACACTGGATCATACACCAACTGTGTCTGCCATTACATAATCTCTGATTAAAGTAGATGCTATTACTGTGTTAACACACCCTGCCAACAAGCATCTGGCAGGTACATGTGATTCTCATTATCATGTTCATTTTTTTCCTCCTTTATCCTTCTCTTTCCATTCCTCTTCCTTCTTTTGTTTATGTTCCATTCCTACATTTTGTGGCATACTACATCAACAATGCCTATGTACAATACAGTATATTCAATATTCTATATATATTACCTCTATCCTATACAATATAGAATACACGTATTTTGGCTCGATAATCGTATATCACTCTTTCCTACACATTGTGAAACTCTACACTACACTATATGCTTTCTATCGGCCATTATCAGGTCTGTAGCTTTGTCATTAAAGCTTAAACACAGGGACACTCACTTTGCTTGGCTTGTCTCATTGCTACCAAGTAATTATTGGCATACAGCACCATTTTAAGCTGACACGGTGTTGCTACCCCTCAAGCACAAACACATGCACAAGTGACACATACAGTACATGCAGATGCACAAACGCACGTCAACAAGAATAGTCAAATCACAAGCACATACACCGATCAGCCACAACATTAAAACCAGTAGCTGGTTCTAATACTGTGGCTGATCGGTGTGTCTATGAAGGCAGTTTTGTTAACATGCAAATTTGCCCCGTGTGCAACAAACCCACCCATCCAACACACACACACACACACACACACACACACACACACACACACACACACACACACACACACACACAAACACACACACACACACAGTACAGTTAAAGTAGGATACAGCAAAATATACAGAGTACACTGCTGTATAAAACCTGTACAGAAAACCATATTTTTATATATATCTTCTTACTTCATTTGCATGGGCACCTGGCATTGTTCTGCAGACTGTCAGGTTAAAAAACTTTGTCTAATTACATACACACACACACACACACACACACACACACACACACACACACACACACACACACACACACACACACACAAACAAACACACACACACACAAAGTAATTTTGCAACAAAATTTTTGGTCTCCTGGTGTACCTGTTGATTCAACTGGTGATAAACATTTTCAAGAATGGTGTTCAAACCCAGGCTAAACTTGTTGCAGTCAGCTGTGGGTGAGTTTGTAGGTGGAGCAGACCACAATTGTCAGACAGTAGAAAGTGACGCTGACTTTCTAGAGCTAAGAAAAAAAACATTTTTCAAAACACAACATTGTGCGACTGTGGCACATTATGGTCTAAATTTGGATCTCATATCTTTCAGTACAACACTGAGTCTTCACAGAAGCACCTGCTGATTTTTAGGAACTTAACCTGTATATTAAGTACCTTTAAGTAACCTTTTTTTTTTCTACATCAAACACCACTGTAGCTGCACTTCAAATATCTCTATAGGCCAGCAACTAATTATTATTTTCATTATAAAGTAATACACCAATTATTTTTTCAATTCATTTATGAATGACTTTATGTCAAAAAATGAAGATATTCAACTTACAATGATATAAAACTGAAGAAAGCAGTGTATCCTCACATTAGCAAAGCTGGAAACAGAGAATTTTAATGGCTTAAATGATTGATTAATTTTCTGTCCATCAACGGTTCTAGTAATCTATATTAAATAATACATATTATACACTATCCAAACCAAATAGGTCCACAAATACCAGGTCCTGCTCCTCTATGAAGCATTGTTAAAGTGTTACAGGGTGGAATTTCTTTTTTAGAGGGGGGGGAGTTGCAGAACATGTGGAAAATCCAGCAGGTGACCAAAAAAAGAGGAGAGGAAAGGAGTACCATGAGAGAAGGATTCAGAGCTGGACAACAGTCAGTGGTTAAATTTAGTAATTGATCCTCCTTAATGATCCATGACGGCAGAAAACCACAGGGAATTCACTGTAATGCCTTAAAGAGCTGACAGAGTAAACACATACTCACCGCCACAGGCACAGACACAGGCACACATAACACACCACAGACTTTAAAAGTAGTTTAGCAGCAAATTCTCCCAAGTCGGCTTAGCATCATATTTCCTCTTTAAAACTCAAGTTTCTGTTGTCGCTCCTCCTACTTTATTAAACTCTGGTCTGAGATGTGCATGATGTGGAGCAAACTCAGGCAGTAACATCACTAATGCACACCACCACACACATATTGCTCTATTCTGTCTCTCTCTCTCTTTCGCTCTGGCTCACACACACACAGACACACACACACAATACAAAGCTGCACTCTAAAAATTAAAGCTGCTCAAATGGATTTGAGGCAGAACCATGAGGGCAGAGGCAGGGTTTGGGGGTGTGTATGCAGATGTGATTAGCTGAATGCATTTGCCCAAGTCTCTAGAACTGAGGGTAGAACTCCCAGGGAATAGTTTAAAATGTGTCGAGTTTTTGAATAGGACTATGAGAGTGATATAATACCATAAATAATTCATGATTTGTGTTTCAGACTCAAAATTTGTTTGTCAAAGAGAAAATTCCGACATAAAAACATGAGGATTAATTGCTTCACCTCTGACAAAATAGATAAAAAGCTTCCCAAATACAGCTAAATTCTCTAGTTATTATTATCATACATCAGCAGGCACAATCATGACGCCTCAAATGAGTGGTAGATTTCTTCTACTGAGACTGAGGATTCGGATGACAATACCCCCAAGGTTTTCCTTCCTTGGGGGTTTAAATATTAACCTCATCTGATGGGGTGGAGTAGAGGTCTTTAACCCCGTCCAACATGACCTGACAGGCATAAGAAATCTGAGGGAGCTATGTTCATATTGACACATTATACTGTATATAATTATAACATATTTTCACATGCATACTTTTTACTTACGGTGAGTTTGGGGTCCAGGTAAAAATCAGTGAACACCAAGACCTAACATTTACTATAGACTTTTTTGATTTGCATACAAACAATCAGTTATATGCATGCAGCAGTCGGATGTAAAACTCGTCATCCGTCATGATAGCTTATATATAGACATTTTCAGTATTTGGAAATAAAACAACTTGCTTTGAACCAGTAAAATTACTGTTTAGGGGTAAATTTGGATGTGGTTCATGTCATCACATTTGTTCCATTTAAATCCAGTGCTCTGACCAGATTGCTAAATGCTAAAAGTTAACGTTGAGGTTTCTTTCTCGGGATATCTAACATTTTCTGGCATAAAAACAACCCCTCATGAAATCCTCACAATATGAGAGTTATTATATGAGTGGCATGTCTGCTCCTGTGAGGCTTTGAATACCCGACAGTGTGACAGTGGCAGACCAAGACATATGCTGACAAAATGATTATAGAGAGATGTGGACTAATACTTTTAAAAGAGAAAAGATTGATAAGCCTGGTCAAGTAAAACAGACTACGGAACAATATTCCTAATGTTTCTCCTCGTCCCTCCTCCGTCATGTCTACAGAGGCCCTTGTCATTTAATGGGCCTTTTTTTCCCCCCTGAAGACTAATCTCAGAAGCACTGGCATCTGTAGGATACATTATTTTCAGCATGAATTAATTAATGAACTTAGAAGAACAGAGGATGAACATGTTGATTGTAATGGTGGTTGTGTAGTCAGGATATACTGTTGATGCAGTTGATACACACACCTGTAGGTTTGGATCCTCCTCGTGCTGTAGGTGGGCTTCCTCTGCTGCCTCCACCAGTCTCTACAGGAGGAGAGGAGAGGAGAGGAGAGGAGAAGAGAGATATAATAGGTTTAGCACAAAGGTGAATTGATTAGAGGGTGAAAAAAAAAAAAAATAAGCAGAGAAACATCCATAAAGAAAGTAGCTTTAAAACTGACTTTATAAGCCCCTTAGCACTAGATCAACACTACAACACCTCAGGACACACACATTCACAGCAACACATTCAGACACAGAGATCGGACAGATATTTGGCCATCTTGTGAAAAGAGGCTATTTTCCTAAATGGTTCAGCAGTAAAGGTAATGACTGCCTCAGGTTTTTTGGACATTACCACAACAGACTCCATCACCAGTTCATGCTGTTTTACACATGCACTCTCTCTCAAACACACACATGCACACACTCACACTCATACACACACACACACACACTATCATGACCCTCTTGCTGCTACCGGCTGCTATGTGTGCCTGTAGGGTGATGCTGGTATCTGTGTGCCTTTGAGTCAAAGTTATGCTCTCTCTCTCTTTTTTTTTCTTTCTCTCTCTCTCTCTCTCTCTTGGGAACAGTCATTTTTGAAAATAGCTTTTTGTCAAAAGCAGGCTACATGATGTCACTTTCATCCTTCTCCAATTGCAGACAATCACAGAGAAATTTAAGTTGTACGGTCCCTTTTAAATTAAACTTCTCCCTGCTTTATGGCTTGCTTTCTTTGTGCAGTGGCAACCAGGGGAGTATATGGATGGTTATCTAGAGAAGCACATGTCAATCCACAGACTGTACGTAAAGATGCATGTAGCGAGGTGTGACATCACCCATTGGTTTGCATTGAAAAGCGTTCGTAGACAGGGTTGATTATTTTCATTATCAATCTACAATAATATTTTTTAAATGATTAATTCTTCATTTAGTCCAGATGTAGAGTTTACAATGGTAAAAAACAGAGAAAAGAAGGAAACCCTCATTACTAAGTGAAAGTCAATGAATGTTTGGCAGTTTTGCTTGATGAATCACTTGTTGTTTATTCATTTTTGTTGCTTCTCCGATGGATTAATCATTTCAGCACTAGTGAATATATGTGCATATGTGGGCTGTGTATGAGACAGATAGTCTTGTTGCCCCAAAGGGAGATTTGTTTTCGCAGCTTGTACATATTCCACACAGCAACATACAAAGACACAGTACTTACAGTACAATACTTGGTCACATATACACATATGCATTCATTCTGCCTGTATCCCAACCCACACTTAGATACACGTGTATGCACTCGCACAGATATGTCTAGATCTTTACAAACAGTTTCAATGAGGCAGCTTGTTCGGGCTGCTAGTGCAGAAGGGACAAAACTCCTGCCAAAGCGAGCTCTTCTCCATTTTCAAGTTCTGTATCTATGACCAGAAAGCCGCAATGTGAAGAGTGGACTGAGGTTTTGTGCAGCACAGCAGCATTTCAAACAGGCTAAAGGTGAAGGGCCTGAAGGAAGCTTTTTGGGGCTCCGAGGAAACAGCTGGACTGTCAGGGATTTCTCTCTCTCCCAAACACAAACACAAACACACATACACACAGACACACACACACAAACACACACACACATGCACTTCTTTCTACTACCAGCTGTGATGCGCATGGTATGTTCTCATAGCAAGTCATTTCTCTCATTCACAGCTGGTCCTATGAGGTTTGGTAATGCACTTCCATTTCGCATTTCCATTCAAATGGCTTTACTCGTAAAACTACTGCAATCAGCAAGCTTATTTCAGCTGAGGCATGTGTGAGTTCTTGTGAGTATGTCTGTGTGCGTGTTGTGCTGCTGCTCTGTCTGCAGGCAGGCTGTTTTGGGAGGTGAATACTGTAATCTCGAGTCTGGCCAATCATTTTCTTCACCATAGCAACACACCTGGCCATTGCATATCGCTGCATATCATTCTGTGCTTGATTCCATTCGGCTGTCGTTTCTTGCATACATTTGTTCTGCTTCCTTCCTGGTCTCTGACAGGCTTTTTTTTAGAATCAAACAAGAAACTCTTCTGCCTATGTGAGAGCATGCATGCTAGTGTGCATCCGGGCATCGAGAGGTACCACAGAACCTTAGGCAGGTGCATCTGCTGGAAATCCACAACAAAGCATCCTCTGGGAACACACAAAGATAAGGACGGTGGAATAAAGAAAGGATGAGAGAGGAATGAGAGAATAACATTCTCCAAAGGTCTGAATGCTTAGCCTCACAGTCCCAGCGAAATGTCAGATGCTGCCTGTGAAGCCGGTGTTGATAGAAACACACACTTCAGCATTTGCGAGTGTGTGGTAGTGTGTGTCTGTGTGCGCCTGTGTGAGTGTTAATGTTTTTCTCGGCTGACATGTGTTGAGATATTAGCCCTTTGACCTATTCTGTCTTGCAGCCGCTTTTGAAAATGTCAATCACTGAATGTGAGAGCGTGCAAGTATGTTAGTGTGAGCCTGACGAAATCTCATTGAATCTGAGTATTTTTTGTAAGAAAACTCAAAATTAAGCCTATTAATGTGTTGTATTAATGTGTAATTAATTAATGTGTAACAGCTGGCTTTAAGTATTATACAGCATTACATAATTTCATGGAATACATTCATAGATATATGGCCAATGATAATTTCATCTGTACTGCAGTCTACTGAACATATAAACACTTGATTCCCACCTGCGAGTAATCTATTCTGGCATATTATTCATCTATGGTAGTTTACCATGCAGAAAGATGGGAGTTTAAGCTCTAGGGTAAAAATACCTTAGTAGCAGGGAGTTTTTCAATCGGAAAAACAGATTACAGATAAGTAGGTACTACTCACTCCTGTGAATTTCAATTCCTCCATATCACCAGGATGAACATTCCAGGTGCTGTGTTTGTCTTTGTGTGCATGTTGTGTTGCTGTGAGCATACGCCTGTGTGTGCACTCTCTGTCTGCATGTGCTTGTGTGTGTTTCACGTATATTCAAATGAGCCTGCCACATCTTTTTGTCGATAGGTGGTCCTGCCAAAGAGTATGATGCAGGTAAAAAAAGTGAGAGGAAATGAATTTTCTTCTCAAGTCATTCTGTCAAGACTCGGGCTCGATACAAGATGACAGCAATAATTAAACTGACACAGTCAGAGAGGCGGGCCCTGTTGTCATCCTGAAAACACACACACACACAACCTCCTGTACACAAACATACACGTTCACAAGCATTCACTTTAGCTGACAGGGTAAAAGCTGAACACAACAGAGCTAACAAGACTTGTTGTGGTAACTGGATTAAATTTGTTAGCACTAGAAGAAGAGTCTGGCATCCCTACCTGATTACAGATCCCTGATGTGTTTCTGCTGGCCTCTGTCTTCACTACAGAGCTTTGATTCTCAACACAAACCTGATTAGACCTGAACCAACTGGTCTCGTCTGGGTCAGGCTCCATTTTCTCTTAATTTCCTCAGGCTCATTTTATTTGTCGCTTTGTTTTTAGCCTAAATCAAACCACAAGAAACAATGTGTTGTGTTAACAAGTTCACATCTAGCTTTGCCAGCACATTCTGTGATACCTTGGAGCTGCCAGGTTGGATGAGGTGATGCATATTAACACAAAGAATAATGCCTATGAAGAAAACGTTAGCATCAAGGGAATTTATTTTTACCTAATAGAAGGAAGAGCCTGAGGTATGGAGAAAATTTATTGATATTTATGTCATTATGTTTTGACCCAACTTTTGTGAGCCTGAAAAAATCTTACTTCCAACTGCCCCCCCCCCCGTTTTCCTAATGTAAAGTGAGGTGATGTCTTCCCCTTCAATTAACTACAATTTCTGCTCCCATTTCATAATTTTTTTCCTCCCGCCCAGTCCATTTCTCTGAAATTTGCAATCATCTACCCCCTTTCATTATCTGACATCATGTGATTATGATTTGCCTGACAAAGGATTCAGCATGTTTACACTTTCGAAAGTCAATAAACGATCTCCCTCATTTAGCTGTCAACTTAATTGGCTTATTGTTCTTGCACTGTACTTGCTGTGTGGTGGGTTTCCTGATGGTTGAAGCTGCTGACCTTAACAAATGTGTGTAATCCATTATGAATGCAACACTAAAGCCATGGAAGTTAGCAAAGGCTGTCATATATAGCTGAGCTATGCTAACAAACACCGCCAAAGAAGCAGAGCAGAGGTGGACGGCGGTCACATACATTATTGACTGCTAGTGGAAGTCTAGGACTTTTTTTGAGTAGTACATTAAGCCTTGCCTCGGCATATTCCCTCCACCAAGAGGAGGGGAGGGCAGTGGCCTGAATCTGAATGTTCTCCCAAGGTAGTCAGGAACAAGACCGCAGTCAACTCCAGTTCTAAATAGACTCACATAAAAAACATTCCCAGAGGTGCTATACGCTCTTTATTCAGTATGCATTTGTACTTTGCATTCAAACTTAACTTTTCTTTTTTCCTCTTTTGGGGTTATAATGTGTTGAAGAGATCTGAATATTTTACCTTGTGAGTAGCAGAAATGCTATTTAATACCCAAATGACTGACAGCAACTCAAATCAATCAAGATCAGCTACATTAATGAGCCCTGTCTTCATGTGTAGATAATAGCTTTGGCACTTTTTCTCAGATATAAATTTGTTTGTGCATCTAATATATCTATATGTGCGACCTTATATAAATAAAGTATAGTGAGCCATTACCCCTGGATGACTTGATATGATTCTGTTTGGCCAGATTTATAGCTTTTCCTCAGTTTTAAGAGGAAATGCTAACTAAGCCTTAGCCTACTGGATCAGGTTAGGTCCAATGGGTCATTGTTCTGCCAGGGGTCTGATCCGTCGAGGCCTGAGCTGGGCTGAGCTAGACTGGCTCGGGTCAGCCAATCAATAGCACTGGGGACAGCAATTAATATTGTCCAG
Source organism: Xiphias gladius (assembly GCF_016859285.1). NCBI lineage: Eukaryota > Metazoa > Chordata > Actinopteri > Istiophoriformes > Xiphiidae > Xiphias > Xiphias gladius. The sequence goes on along the minus strand of NC_053417.1, from coordinate 16,801,818 downwards.
CCAGGAAGAGTTGCAGCATCAACAAAATGGAAAAGTGCTCTGTGACACTTTGCTTCCTTTTTTTTTGCACATTTAGATTGGGTACAAGCCGAGTAGACAATGCATGGTTGACAGATACAAAGGGAAAGTGAAAGAGAGAGGGAGAGGCAGAGAGAGGGAGGAGAGTGGTGTGGTTTCAAACATCAGATGCCAATAATCAATACTTGACAAGTTCTCAGCAGTTTTGCTGACTGAAAGGGATTATGAAATGCTTAACCTAGCTCTGCCATCCTTCTCATATTTTCTCTTTCTTCACACTTTCTTCACTTTCATTTCATGCCTAGACTGAACTTTTGACTTATCTTTTTTCTTGACATTTACCTTACCCATCCTTCCAGCCTACATCCTCATTTAATCATTTTAGAAAACAATCCAATCTCTCTCACTTTGATGACTTGGTGACAGAAAAACAACCAAAGAGGAGAAGGAAGAGACAGTCACTGTCCTGACATCTACTGGCTGGCTCTGCCTTGTTATTAGTAGCCATTATTCATCACAAGCACACGCACACACACAAAAATGTGACAATGATCTGAAACTGAAGACAGCTAATGAAATGAGGGAAATGAGGGGAGCAGTGCTGTGAGCTCAGTTTGACTGAGAGACTGCAGGGCCAGACCACATCATTATAATCCCTATCAGAACTGTACAGTGCATTCAGGAAGTATTCAGACCCCATCACTTTTCTCACATTTTCTTAGGTTGATGGTAAAATTATTTAAATTCATTTTTTTCCTCTTCAATCTACACTCAATACCCCATCAAGACAAAAAAAAAAAAGAATTTCAGAAATTTTGGCAAATTAAAAATTAAAAATTAAAAACTGAAATATCCCATTGACGTAAGTATTCAGACCTGTTGCTATGACACTTGAAATGTAGTGCCTCCCATTTCTCAATCCTCTTTGAGATGTTTCTACAACTTAATTGGAGTCCACCTGTGGTAAATTCAATTGATTGTACATAATTTGGAAAGGCACATGCCTGTATAAGATCTCACAGCTGACAATGCATATCAAAGCAAAAACCAAGCCATGAAGTTGAAAAAACTGCCTGCAGAGCTCAGAGACAGGATTGTGTTGAAGCACAGATCTGGGGAAGTAAAAAATTTCTGCTGCATTGAAGGTTCACAACAGAACAGTGGCCTCCATAATTCGTCAGTGTTAGAAGTTTGGAATAAACAGGATTCTTCCTAGAGTTGGCCGCCCGACCAAACTGAGCAATCGGGGGAGAAGGGACTTGGTAAAAGAAGTGACCAAGAACCGGATGGTCACACTGGCTGAGCTCCGGAGAACCTGTTTGGAAAAGGGAGAAACTTCCAGAAGGACAACCATTACTGCAGAACTCCACTGATCTGGGCTTTATGGCAGAGTGGCCAGACGGAAGCCTCTCTTCAGTGAAAGAACACATGAAAGGTGGTTGGAGTTTGCAAAAAATGCACCTACAGGACTCTCAGACTGTGAGACACAAGATTCTCTGGTCTGATGAAACCAGGATTGAACTGTTTGGCCTCAATTCTAAGCATCATGTCAGGAAGAAACCAGGCGCCGCTCATCAACTACTGTCAACATCCCAACAGTACAGAGAAGTACAGAGATATCCTTATTAAAAACCTGTAACAGAGCATTTAGGACCTCAGACTGGGCCGAAGGTTCACCTTCCAACAGGACAATGACCCTGACCAAGACAGCGCAGGAGTGGCTTAAGGACAAGTCTGTGAATGTCCTTAAGTAGCCCATCCAGAGCCCTGAGTTGAACCCAATGGAACATCTCTGGTGAGACCTGAAAATGGCTGTCCACCACCGGTCCCTGTCCAACCTGAAAGAGTTTGAGAGGATCTGCTGAACGGCAGAAAATCCCCAGATCCAGGTGTGCAGAGCTTGTCGTGTCATACCCAAGAAAACCCGAGGTTGTGACCCCTACCTGTTCCGCTACCAAAGGTGCTTCAACTAAGTACTGACTAAAGGGTCTGAATACTTTTGTCAACGTGATATTTCAGTTTTTCTTTTTGAATAAAATTGCAAAAATATCTAAAATTCTGTTTTCTCTTTGTCATTATGGGGTGTTGAATGTAGCTTGATGAGAAAAAAGCGAACTTAAATGATTGGAGCATAAGGTTGCAATATAACAAAATGTGAAAAAGTGAAGGGGTCTGAATACTTTCTGTATACAGTGTACAACAACTAACAAGGCAAACTCTGGGATAAGCAAGTGTTAGCTCTCATACAATAAAATGTCTGTAATAAAAAAAAACACGTTTTCTCTCATATTAGACCAAATTTTGAAAAGGGTAACTGCAGACAAATGACATTATGCGTGTTTCCTTCCTCTTGTTTTTATGGGCATTTTCAATGTCCACATAAAAAAACCTGAGTGGAAATATCGCATAGTATCAATAGTGGGCAAGATGCTCTTGTCCCATGGTGACTCGCTAGGAGCTATTCTCCCTTGTGATATGACTATGTGAATGTGCATATGCACTCCAGGGAGGTAGCCAGAGGACAAGTTTTTCATTGATTTGGAATCTACTGCTTTTCACGCTTCTCATGTATAGGACAATGTCAATAAACTTGACATTTATCAATACAATAAAGAAAATGTGACAAAGTGCAATGGTAACAGACTTGGGGAATAAATCATGCGGTGCAAAAAGCATGTGACTTAAATCTCCACTGCAGCTTCCGCTCCATCGGAGTGGAGCGATGAGGAGGCTGTCAAATTCCTCATATCAATACATTAAACAAATAGAAATGCAATATTCCTGTCAGATTTTCTACATAGTTCGACTGCTAGTCTTTCACTTGCATCACTTTGTTGTGCTCTCTTCTTCTGCAATGGCTTAATGACACCCAACTAGAGATTTTGTGCTACCAAATGTTTGTCTTGATGCACATAATTCCTATTACTTGCATAACAGCAGTCGATAGAAAAGTGCAATAATTAAATAAATAATTTGAATTTTCTTTTGCTGATTTTTGGCAAATTAAAATTTGGATGGCATCTGGCTATTTTGTGGCTCTGACATTGCCCTTAAAGGAAAATTGTGGTTTATTACAAACTGGATCCCATTTTTATAACCATAATTTTTATGAACATAATTTTTTAATCACTTTATTTGGACGTGAAATCAAAAGTGAGGACACATGAAATGTCAGTAATAATCCTTAACTATGAAAAGTAGGACAGGCAAAATTTTTAACTGGAAGTTAGTCTTTAAACTGTTAAATGTTTAAGGTAAAAAAGGACAGTTTGGGTTTTTCTATTTGTCTTTGGCAAACCTGGAGGTTTGTTTCTCTGTCAGGCTTATTTTTAGCAAAGTTGTCACATTCTCAGCAATTACATTTCTGGTACTATGTTATAAGAACACAGAGAAATGACTACAAAAAAAACTACAAAAATAAGGCAGAAGTTGTAATACTAATAACAGTAAACACATCTTTATTCTCCTGCAGACCACAAACTGTGCCACATTGTTGAAATGCTAAATTTGTGTTTGAAATTCACTGTGCGAGTCAGAAGACGAAAATTAAAGTTCGTAGGAGGTTTTATAGGCTTGCAGCAAAATTTCATTAAAAGTCTTGTGTTTACCTTTTATTTTTAACATACGCCCACGCAGACTTCCTCTGCTCTACACTGGTAATCACGCTGAGGACTACAGAGACGTAGCTGCCACAGGTAAATGATATCAGCAGGTACAGAGCAGAGACCGAATGCCATTACAGGAGAAACAGGCCCAGCAGCAAGGCATCCACTCTGCTTTGAAGTGCATTTGTCACATGAAACACAGCCAAGCTTCACTTCAAAGAGGGCATTACAATAGTTCCACGCCTTTCAACTTTGATAACAACATGTTCACTGTTTCTTTAACCGTCTGCTGTTGCTGCCATTTCCAGTCTGCAGACAAGCTTTTTCAGGAGAGATAGAAAGAGGAGAGGAAAAAGAGGAGAGGAGACGAGAGGAGTTGCTGTCTGCTAAACAATGATAATATCCCATTGACTCAGGAACTGATGAAGGTAATAGCAATTAAAAAAGTAACACTGGCGAGCTAAGATACTTGCTGAGCCCAGGAATAAACACAAGTACAAACACATGCCTATGATCTTACAGTATACATGCTAAGCTACACACAAGGACACTCACACAACGTCCTTTGCAAGCGAATGTTTACTTTCAAACATTGTGTGATTGGCTTTTTTTAATCTTGTCTATAGTGGAGTTGCAAATTAATTGGTGAAGCAACTGAAAGACAGAACTGCTCTTGCTCAAAGTTTTATTTTCTCTTAGACAGAGAGGGGGATGTGCTTGCCATAATAATGTAGAGATGATAAGGGAAAGAGAATAGAGACATGAACACAATCAAACACCAATTTTAAATGCAATTAAACACACGTACACTCTGTCACTTTTTCTTACACACAGTTGCAAACTCACAACACGTAGGAAGCTTAAGTACTATGAATTGAGCCTATAAATACGTTTCTCTACCATCTTCCTTTCTCCAAAACAAAAGCATTATCTTAACACACAAGAATGAAAGCACAAACCTTTTCTCACCTAAACACACTTAAAAAGAATTACATCAGCAACTCTGCAGACACTTTAACAGATGCATCCTTTTATAGCAGCAGAGGCTGCTGTCTCTCAGCAGGTGGCGGTGAGCGATAAAGAGGGGGAATTGATGTGGAGACAGGCAGATAAAACCACGCTGACGGACAGGGGAGAATGCCTGCACGGAAATTGAATTACTGAAGCGCCACATATACTTTTAGCAAAAAGCAGAGAAATGGGAAGAGGTGGAGTAGAGAGAGGAGAGACAGAAAAAGGGGAGAGGGATGCTTATGGAGAGCTTTAGGAGTGCACGCTGTGCCAGACAGAACAGAGTTTTGGTAATAAACGCACAGATAAACTGGATAAAGATGGAGAAGAAGAGGGAAAAGGACTCATGGACACTGTCACTGTATGTTGGTGACTAACAATTCATCACAAGGCTAACTGTCAGTTGTAAAAATGAGAATGGTGGAGGTGAACTGGAATCGTGTTAGCAGCTGATAAGGTTTAAATACTCTGTGGACATGTGCATGGGGCCTTTTTTTTTAACTTCTCCACTTTCTTCAAATTTCTTTCCTTAACAATTATTCTTTGTCCTCCTCCCACGACATTCATCTGTCTTTGTGAAAGTGCACTTCTGCCATCCCAGTGACCAGGATTCCCTCTCATCTTCACAACAACCCCCGTAACTTTTATTCCACGCACAGAAGTGCACACAACCCCCTGAGATGTACAATTATTAGGCATCCAGCATCTGAGCAGGCGGCTTTAGAGAAGCCATTAGCTGACCGAGCCCTCATATCTCCAGGGGTTTAACGCACTCTCAGGGAGATGGCAGACACAGACAACTGTGTTACTAGACTCAATACATCTAATGCCAATGAAAATTAATCTTGTCAACAAGTAAGTTTATCAGAAGGTTAAAAAGGATTGATGATGAAAAAATGACATTTACATAAATCAAATAAAGTTAATACTGGTTTGGAAAGCATATAGCATTGGTTTAGTTACAAAACCATGTTCATTATTATTAGAAAACTGATTAAATCCTTGATTTTCTATTACAGGAGTTAATAATATAACCAGTAACAATATTCAATTAGAATCTTGCTTTCATGCCAACAATCATTGTATAAGAGTAGGAGTCATATTTTTTAAACGCCAGATGACTCATATTATTAAGAAATACTTCATTTTCTGTATGTGCTCAGGGAGGCTGTCATGCATGTGGATGGGTGGAAATGTGAACGCTTTCAAAGTGAATGTAATGCTGCGAAGCAGACATGGTTGTGCAATCCGATCGGGCAAAGGTATCATACATGAGAATAATAACACATGTACAAGCAAAGCTAAAGCATAGAAATGATTTGTCACTATCTGTGCCCCTCTCTCTCCCTCCCTCGTTTTCCTTTCAGCTTGCATCCTTGGACCAGACTCTCTCAGAGAGAAATCCAATTTCTGTGAACAGCACCATGTTGTCCTGATAGGATCTATCACCTGGAGCTAGAGCTGCAGCTACAGCGGCAATGCAGCGTGGACACATCCTGAATGCACCTGTTACAGCACTGACAATTACGCACACGCATGCACGCGCACATGCGCACACACAAACACACACACACACACACACACATACACACAACTGCAGACATGCAGAGCAGAAATGCTCAGATATGGATAAGTGTACCCATGTAATGACAACAGTGGTAAATGAAGCATTCAGATTGTTTAAGAGAAGAAGAAATAACGCAATACAAAAACAAGACATAGTCAGTGAGAGTCCTGCATGCAAAATTTTACCTGAATAAAAGTACAGAGTATTATCAACAAAATGTAGTTAAGGGATATTTCTGTTTATTTCAATGTGGCGTATTTCCAATAAATGTGGCTATTGTGGCTCTACGGCTTGTGCTAACTTTGCTCCCGCCTCCTCCGTTGCTTGCGAAACAATGTACTGCGTTTCAGGACTGTATATCAGGTTAAGTAGTGCTAGCTTCCAACAGCTTTCTAAATAAACACAGTTTTAACACGACCACTTGTTTCTGAGTCTGATTGGATGTAAACACAGAAAGTAGCTGCCTGGAATGGCAATTATGCTAACTACACAGGGATTTACATCCAGGTCAACTTGTCAGCTGACCATATTCATCCATGCAAGCCAGTTTGTTTACATGTGTGAGGCTGTGGACTTTTATGAGGACAATTGTGAGTCATTTCACTGTTGCTATTCTGGTCAGAGATAGAAAGGCAAAAGAGCCGTCCCAAAAGCCAATGTACCTCAGGAAACTGGTGGTATTCCTCCATAGCCAACTGAGGAGGGAAAGTTTTGCTGCAGAAAGTCGACATGTTGATGCCAGACGTGGAAAACAGATGTCTACGGGATGCAACTACAACAAATATAAGCATTTTTGTCCCGGACCTTACCAAAATCAACTGGAAGAAAAGGCTGAGACTGGGCGACCAAAATTATAACTGAAGCCAAGATAAAAAGTTAGAATTGTGTTGGATAATTGTCCCCTAAAATAAAAAGAGTCAGGCATTGCAGAGCAGTTTGAGTCTCTATCATGCAGGGGTGGCATTTTATGCAAACTGCACAGTCTGTATCATGTCACTTAATTCTTGCAATTTGAAAATTTGCAGGCACTTGTGCTTCTATTTTTCTGTCATGGACACACACTGAATGGAAAGCTATCTACAGCCCCACAAATGTAACCAAACGGTGCACAAGCTGCCCCTACGCAGTTAGCCATGATAGCTGTTCCAGGTAGCTACCTTCTGTGTTTACTTTTTGTCAGACTCAAAGACAAGTGTTTGAAAATATTCATGTTAATGAGGCTCATGTAGCTTGGCGACATATATGTTTTGTCGCCCAAGTACTCATTTCCCCAAATCTCTACAATGGAGGAGGCGAGTGAAAATTTAGCATAAGCCATGAAAAACAACACCTCCAACTGGGCTAACTGACCAAAAGAGAAGTATGGTGGTATCCAGAGTGTCTGCTGTCTGAAGGTAAGTTAGCGTCAATAAGGTGGAGCTATTTTTATCGCTATGAAAATACAGGTTGCATATGTTTTTTGTAGTGCTGTAGAAGAGCGACAATAAGCCTATTAATATTTAAATATGTGTAGAAACCAAATACTCATCTAAGCCAAAGTCTAAACTGAGGATTATCTTAACCATTATCACCAGTAACTTCAACGGTAAACGTAACTTATACTTTACTATAAGTTATAGATGGAGCAACATTGTTTATTGCAAATTCTAAAAGAATAAGGAAGAAAATAACATGGATCACATCTCTGATGTTATTTGGATTTTAGTCTTACGATGGTGTAATTCCACAGAAGAGCGCATAGGCAGGACAAGTAACATTACAGAGGCAAAGACATGTAATTACAAGTGAAATCATGTGAGGTCTGCCATAGCAAGTAAAATATTTTTAGATCAAGTTGGCAAGGTAGTATCTCTGATATTATTTATGTTTACGAGTGCATGGAAGAGCCGTCAGAAGCAGAGGAAGAGACAGTGGCCGGAGAGCAAGTGATTCCAGCAGCCTACCCTATGCACAAGCACAAGCCCCCTGTTGCTGGTTTGCTGGAATAATGTTTTGTGGCTCAATTCGAGTCACTTTGTTTGTTTCCCATTTACAGAGCCAGGGCGCTGTGTGAAAACACCACAAAACATTTTTTGGATAAGAATCGCTGACTATACCTATAGTTCATACAATTATTGGATCAATGTCTGATGCATTAATATCTTAGTAGCATTTTAGTCCTACTTCTACTTAAATTAAATATTAAAATGTATATTTAATAAGCTGATCATGTTTTATATTAGTAAAATCTAAATTTGCAAGGTAACTATTGATTTTAGCTCTCAAATAAATATTGTGATGTAAAAAGTACAATCTTCCCATCTGAAATGTATTAAAGCCAAAGTTATAAGTAAATTAAACTTATATTTAAGCACAGTGCTTACTGTGGGTGCTGTCATTTACAGTATACTAATGCTATAATATACACATTAAAATATAAAGCATATGAGTTTAGTCGTACTTAAGGAGCATTCTTCTAAAGTGACCCCCAACACCCACTCTTTCACATATCTTTCACACACATACACACCACATTCAAGATGTGTCTGGTTTCACTGTGGCAATGTGACACTACAGCACTTCTTCAGACATCCATTGGAGACAGCAGAGTGGTCAGAAATAAACACATTACCGAGTGATTTCATTGATTTCAGTCCGCATACCTTTACTTTTTATTTCCAGCCTCTCTGGGAATAGATGTACCAGTACAACAGATTATTTATTTATTTATTTATTTTTTATAATTACGTGCTCATCGTTTTTTGTTTTGCACTACATGTGAAATACTGAAAAGGACATTTTTTAAAATATATCTTTGTGTTGGTGTTGTTTCAGACTTGTAACATTTGTGTTTTGGCATGATTCTAAGGAAAGTTTTGGTTTAATGTGATAGATGAAGATTCAGTTACAGAAACAAGTACCTTCATTGCCTGGGCTTTCTTGTGAAACATCTCCTCCATGTCCTCTGCAAGCCTCTTTACCAGCCGCAGCCCATCAATCTCCTCCACCCGCACTGCCCGCTCGAACTCCTTGTATTTCTGAAAGAAAACCACACATTCATGGTATCAGTTTACAGTTACTGCCACAGTTAAATATCTAAATGGTATGTTTTTTATTACACTGAACAATTTCAAGGGATTCTGCAAAAAAGCATGTCATACTTTTGCTAAACAGCTTATGGCATGCATTTCACATTGTGAGCTCACGCCAATGTTCAGCGTCCTATCCGCAGTAAAGTTACTCAGTATGGTTTTTTGCTCACATCTGACAAATGACCACATTTCTCAGGCAAAAAAAAAAAAAAAATGATGGGGAAAATATGATAATGCCATATTCTAACAGTTTGCAGTCATGAGTTTTAAAAACATTCGTTATTATCAGTTGTGAAAGCTTTAATATTTTGTACGTATTTTTTGGAGGTGAGCAAACTATAAAAATACATTCTTCACTGATCCAAGTCAAGAAAAAGTGTATTAATATAAACTATAAACTATAAATAAACTTTAGTTTATAATTATAAATATAAAATCAGGCATACTATAAGTTTTTGTCTCTACAGTGTAGCCAGAAGTAGCAGTGGTAAAATTATAGTATAGAAAAGCAAAATTACAATGTACAATGAAGGACTAGTAGCAATGCCACGAAGTACTAAGAACACATTATCAGCGGTTGAAAAGTGGAATAAAGCTTAGTAGGAGTTGCTTCTCTAAACTAATCTACACATAAACGAAACCAATCAGCTCAGCCAAGAGAATTATCAGCCACCTTCAAGTTTTACCCACCGCACATTAAGCACTGATGACACACCGCTGCCCTCGATATCTGCACTACACTAAATCACATTATTCTGCTATAAACCTAAACTTGGGTGCTTAGCTTAACCAATGCCTTAACCGGGGGACAGTGACATTAAGTCTCACTAATTCCATGCCCATACATGCCGCACACACACACACACACACACACACACACACACACACACACACACACACACACAGCTGATCTAAGCAAGGGGTATACTTGTACAGAAAAAAACAGACAAGAAGAAAAGACAACCATTTTTGAAATCTGTGCAAAGCTGCAGGCGGCTGTGTTTCACTCTTGGGGGATTTAACAGAAGATTACTGCCATATCAAATAGCATGCCCTCTCTAATGTCATGCCAACCTGCTTAGATGCATGCTCTTTGCTGCTCCTGTGCAGTAACACACATGAGTAGCAGGGTGAGGGGAGAGAGATCACACCGGGAGGAAGGGAATGGGGACAGCATCAGACACTCAGGCAGTAGGTTTTGGATTTAGGCAATCATCTGAAAAACTGCAGGACACCGCTAAACAGAGAAGAACATTTTCCTGCTCCGTGGCAAAACTTTTGATAAGCATGAATCCTTAGTTGTAGCTGAAGGTGACAAGTGAAAACAGAGCAACTGAACAAAATGTTCCGTCACTTCAGTGAATGAATCCTGAGACAAGTCAGATTATTGTGCAATGTCACTGAAATAAAAAGCCCTCACTGAAAACAATGATGCGCAAAAAGGGGGGACCTGAGGGGACACAGACTTTGATCACTGATTGTTATCTTTAGTAAATTACCAAATATCGGCAAATTGCTTTTTTGTATTTGTGTGTTGCTGTGCGTGAAGGAGAATATGGGCACCCTCGCATTTGCTCCATCCCGTGAGAAAGACGCAGACAGACAGACAGACAGATGAGCGAGCAAAAGAGAGATAAAGGGAAACAAAAAGATAGCGGGAAAGCGATAGAGAAAAAAGGCTGATAGGGAGAGCAAAGAGATTCAAGAGATGCAAAGACAGGTAGGAAGAAGAAAAAAGGGAAGGCGGAGAGATGTTAAGGGTGAAAAGTGAAGGCAGAAAGTGGAGGAATAGAATGATGGTTGATCAGAAATAACATGGATAGATAATATTGAAGTGGGAAGGTCAGAGGGTAGTGTGAAATGCTATCTGTATTTGCAGAACTGCACACAGACAAAATAGAGGGAAGCAGGTTAAAATCACAAAATTTCCATTCAGTTTATTATTTTATGATAAACATAGCAAGAAGAATGACTTACACTATAAAAAGTAATAGATTAAGTTCAAATCAGTTGATTACTACATTCATCATTACAAGCAACCAATTATAAGGGATTGAAGGGCCAGAGCCTGAAGGTACAATATTCCAGTGATGCAAGGATGATTATGGTGCTTGCAAGCGAATTGAAAAAAGAGAAGGGATTTTTTTTTTTTCCCAGCAATTACAGTGATTAGAGGAAAGAGGGTCTGATTCATCAAGGTACTTTATGAGGAGATGAGTGTCCAACTAACAGTATAATGGATGATGGGGGTGAACCTGTTCTGAATGAGTGGAAAAGTTCTTCTAGTGGGGAGCAAGGAGAGAGATTTAAAGACAGGTGGCGCAACGAGCAGCAGGATCAGCACAGAGCTACTGAGAGAAAGAAGCCAGGGAGGACTGAACAGACTCAGGTTCATGCAGGGAAACACTCGGTTTCATCTTTATCTCCATATCACGGCATCAGCACTCTGTTCACAGCCATAACACTGAACCGTCAGTGTGTCTTCAAAGTGCTGCCGAAGTGGTGCCATTGCGGCCAAATTCATCTGCATCTCATAGCCAAACATTTGGTATGAAAATTCTCTTCAAAAGCCCGATTACAGCCATCTAGAAATGCGTCTGTTTCACATATGGCAAAGATTGGATAAGACGCCAAGAAGGAAGGAAGGAACGAAAGAATTATACAAAACACTTCAATGTCCTTTCGACAAAAATTTTTCAACATCCACCACAACTAACTCTTACATTTTCTCACACAACCCTAATCCCTCACCCAACATCACTATTTAATTGCAGCCTCAAGTAACATAATCTGTGGCCAATCAAAGTGACTGGCTGATGACTCAGAAGCCAAATCACAGCAACTGTATGAAAATCTGCTCGATAATCCCACTGGGTGACAGACAACTGCAGTATGTCAGAGGGACAGAAAATCCAGGTTTTAAACCATCCCTGGTTCCGGGTTGGCTCTGCTGGGCTGTTAAAGCTGACAGGTCAGCAGCAGCTCAAACCTGAACTGGCTTGACTGGTTTCTTCACCAATTTCCCTTTTGTCTTTTTCCTTTTACTGTCTCTCTAGAGCTTCTTCTTCTCTCTAGTTTGTGTATCTCCTGTTTCCTCTTTCATCTCTCTTCTCTTCTATTGCACCCACTTCTTTTGCTAATAATAAAAATGAATGGGCTGACTTCATGGAAACACTCATAGATTATTCTTCCTTAAGACGTTTCCTAAGTCTTTCCTATTGAAACCAATATATTTTCTCTACAGCTCCACTATATCCTTGTCCGTGAAACTGGCACAGAACTGACAGATATTACACACCTCACCAAGGCACAAGGAGAGGACAGAGTGCCCACAGCCTGAGCTGAAGTGTTTATGTGTTTGTGATCATGTCTGTGTGATCGGTAAGGTCCAGCCGACCACATGCTGTCTGCAGAGCTATGTTCAGTCAGACTGACCAGGGCAGACCAGGCCCAATTATCCTGAAGCTATCCTCTTCACATCACATCATCATTACAGGAAAGCCAACGACACACATCCAGATCCACCAATTCCCAGGAGAGGGGAGAGGAAAGATCCTACAACAGGCTTAAATAGAAACTTTAATATGAGGATAGCAGTAAAGTGAATGAGAAGACAACCAGAGGAGTCAGATTCAGGCTTCCATGTTGATAAGTATCTACTGTGCTGAAGTGTCCGTGAGCTAACAGAAAGAGGGACACCTTTCCAGCTCCAGGGTTGCTGTTATGTGGTTAAATCTGTGCTCTGATCTCCCTGCAGTATAAGAAATATGTGGCTGTCTAGAAGACCTACAGGGGGTCAAATATCATCCTAATACGATAAGTGAATCGTGTTATATGTAGTTATAGGCAGTGTATGTATTGGTTCCGCCAGTTTTTCAAGAAAGTTTTGCTGCTTTGGACATTGTGTTTTGTATTGTGATGTAACTTTAAGCCGGAGCAGCTGTTCATGTCTACAAGTCTAGCTGCTCATCTCATGTTGAGCAGTGACACTGACTCAGAAGAACTGCATGTATTGGCCTAAATTGCTGTTGAGCAAAACATAATGTTTTTTTCTCTTTTCCCCAAGAAAAACTTATGTTCGCTAGAAATGTCTTGGGTTTGTGAACCTGGATACTGGCCTGACTTACATTTCCAGTCGTACGCGTACTGCTCTTTCTCTCAGGGGGATTTTTGCTAACCTATAATACTGGCGGTGCTTCCGGTCAAACCTTCTGCAAACATTCAATTTTTTACAACCTATTGCTCTAATGTTGTCCATCATTCCTACTGGTTTCGAAAATATTTTACCTGCAAGCTGCTATGATATCGGGTCATAGGAAGCTCACTTTAATGGTTGTATCGTGTAAATTCCAAAAAAAAAAAAAAGTTCTGGTTTTGAGATTTGAGATATCTGTCTCTGAGATTTCTGCTGCCACCCCAATACAATGAAGGGGAATGGACTTATTTGTATTGCACACAGCAAGGAAAAACTACAATGCAATGTGTCTTTCCAGAAACAATGTCCAACAACAATGGAGAGAATTTGAAAGCATCTGTTGCTGTTGAGTTTTATTAAATGTATCTTTCAACAGTGTGAGCACCACTGACAAAGCTCCATTCTTCTACATAAGTAGACACAAAACTATTCGTTTACATTGGAGTCCATCTGGTTATGCAAACACACGTGATCATAGAGGTTCAGATTAGATTTTTTTCCTTCTTTATTTAGCGAGCAAAAATTATATTAAAGTAATTACACCGACCTCCGATGGAGCAGTTCGAGATTCAGCAAAAAACAGTGCCTCTCTAAGCCAAAATAATTGTGCTTGCCCATAAACAAAACTAGTTACAGCCCAGACACAAATTACTTTTCCCCTAGCAAGATACATCTTAGGATACTAAAGCTACCTCCTGTGTCCACTGAAAAAAGTAGTTTCAGTTTTCAGTGTTGAGGACAGCGACAAACAGTGGTGACCAATATTGAACAATCTGTGGTAACTCAATCCCTCTCTTTTTCTACCCCCTCATCCCCTCTGCTTTGGTGCATCACATGAATGAGCTGATGCAGCTAATCTCTCTCCTACACAGTGACTCTGACTGAGGGACAAAAATCAGAGGATAGAATCCCTAGTTCTAAAGCTGCACTTTAGCACAAAGAAACAGTGACACACGCCTGCATGTACACACGCGCATACACGTACAAAACACAGATATTACAAATACAGTTCCAAATGATATGTATATGCAGAAGAGGGCAGCTATAAAATCAAACATTCTGCAGGCAGTGGCAGGATAGGTAGGCTACATGTGTACCAGTTTTCTCTGCATGTGTCAGTTGGTTCGCCGCCATGATGGAGAATTAGAGTGTTGACATATGAATGACATAATAACTATTTGTATCTATGTGGTTTCATTGGGGTTTTATAACAAAGTGATTAATGAAGGGGAAAAACTTAATTTCACACCAAGACTGAACCCCAATCCCCCAAATCCCAGCTCATTTTACGCGTCACGAGAGCCCACTTTACCTTGGCCTATTCTAACATAATCTCACAGCTGTTTGAACCCCCCTTCTCCTTCCCTCTCTCTCGCTCAGACACACATGCACACACACTGACCGGCACAAAAATGTATGTTCACGCTTCAACATCTGTGCACAGACGCAAACATACAATACTCTTAGAATTCTTCACATATTAATTATATTTTTTTCAGCACATATATGAATTGTTAAATGTTAAAGGGGCAAATTACGATTCACAATCAACTACTTAAAATTATGAAACATATGACGTAAATGTAAATGACTAAAAGCCAAAATATGAACAGTGCTATTGATTTTGTTAGTTTCTTGCTCAGATGTTTCCTGTCTCTCTGGCTTACTAAGTGAAGCTGAACATTCACAGCAGAAAAGGAGAGGCACAATTTGGAAGCATGTGCCAAGCATACTACCCTGAATTACAAGTCTGTGTGCTACAGTATTCTGTGTCATTCTAACTGTGTTATTTGGTTTTCATTCACAAAAACTAGCCCTGTTTGTTTTGTTTGCTTCTGCCTGTTTGTCTGACTACAACTGGATGAGTCTGGTTTGATGAACAAAAGAGACATGGCTCAGAGAAGCCTCTGATTGTGTGTGTGTGTGTGTGTGTGTGTGTGTGTGTGTGTGTGTGTGTGTGTGTGTGTGTGTGTGTGTGTGTGTGTGTGTGTGTGTCTGTGTATACTGTGTACAAAATGAGGAGAGACAAGGGACTCAGGGGAATGGAGACCAATAAGGCCACTTAGCTGACTCTGATGTCCTGAGCCCCTGAAATGATCTGGATCAGAAATAAGAACGTTGGCATGAGAATCTTCCTAGTGAAACTGAAAATAATTGCATGTCATTCCAGGGTACAGATGCTCAAAGACAGGAGGGCAGAGAAAAGGGAAAAGACGTGGGAAAAGGGGGAAGAAAGGAACCACAAGATCAGGCACCATTACCACTCTTTTAACACTGCTCTTCTATGTATGTGTGTTTCTTCGACTCTTTCATCCATAAATGGTGTTTGGATATTCTATTCAATATCCAATGACAAATATCAATATCAAGGATTAGCATCTTGTTATCAAATCAAATTTTGTTAGATACACTAAAGCTGCAAATCTCAAAATAATACAAAATTAAATTTAATATATTAAAGAAATGTTCCAAAGCAGTACTTGACATTCATTGTAAGATTCCATAACTGCGCTTTACCATTAAAACCACAATTTACAGTACTTTACCAGCAGGATAATGAGCAGTAACACTTCAACAGTGGTGGAAAATACTGTGAAGTATATTTACTACAGTGCAATTTTTAGGTAATTTACTATTTATGCTATGTCATGCTTCTCTCCCACTACATTTCAGAGGAAAATTTGTATTTTCTGCTCCACATATTTTACATACAAAACATATAAACTAATAATATGATGCACTATTATAGATTAAATTGCCCAAAACTATATAAAGTAGTAAAATTAGTGCCATATATACAAACTACAACATGAGTTGATTATATTGTACATTAAAGGTGACCTATGGAATTTTCTTGTAAACAAAGTTTGTTTTACATTCAGTGTTACTCACTGAAACGCACTGTGTATCCTTGGGCTCTATCAAATGCGTTGAATTCATTTCCCTCCTCAAAATTTGCAAAGCCAATTTTAAATCTTGCATTGTTTATAGGACATACATTGTTTGCCAGCCAGCAGTCTCCTTCTTCCGTGTCTTTGCTGGCGCACTGCTGCATACCTTGGCTCATTACTGCCACTTGTAGATAGAAGAAATAGTGTGATATGATTGGCAGGAATGGTATTGCATCACCAATGTGTACATTTTAAAAAAAAATAAAAAAAGCTCTCCACATTGGTACTAGAGGTCAAAAACTCCACAGGACACATTTAATGCATTAGAATTAACAATCCAATATATAATAGATAAGAATATATAAATGACAGGCACCATTCTGCCTGCATAATGTACGTACAGTACGTTTACTTAAATAATATATGTAAGAATGTTATTTGTTATGGAGTATTTTTGTTCTGTGGTATTGCTACTTTTACATAAGTAAAGGGTTTGAATACATCTAATAGCACTGCAGGAAAAAAAATTGCAGCCTAATATATATCAACTTAAATCTTTTCCCAACATGTGGAGAATATTATATATTTATGAAACAGAATACTTAATATAGTTAAAAATGTCAGAAACAGACCATGCTGAATTATTTAACCAACTCCCAGGACAGATATGCACAACTGAGAAGTAATTTCTCTCTGAATGAGGTGCACTTTGTATGTGTATATGCTTGCAGGTGCTTGTATGTGTTCATTAATGCAAGTTACATCCTAGTGCCTAAAGTGTGTGAGCACGTATTCTCTTAAAACATGTTCAGGGGAACAAACGACTTGCAATGTAATCATTTCATATAAAGAGCCAATGATTCCCCAAAGTCATGTTTGTAATTACAGCCAACATAGCTCATGGAAGAGGAGGGGAGCAGGGGTGGCGAGACAAGGAGATAGGAGGCGAGGAAAGAAAAAGAGAAGAGGTAGAACCCAGAGGCGTGGTTGAAGTTAACACGTGGCTGAAGGTAATTCTGTTTTCTGCCACTGTGTCACTGGGCCATTACTGTGTGTGTGTGTCTTGATCCTGAACACAGGAGATTGATCCTGAACACAGGATCAAGGCAAAAAGAGACAGCGACGGTGAGAGACTGTCTGAAACAAATGCACTTTTACTGATGTTGCATTCCGCCTACTGTGAAACATTCAGTCTGTTACTTGAGCGGGGGACAAGAGCGTCAGCCCAAATCCACAGCAGGAAATCACTACTGGATCACAGGATCTCCAAGGAACGCCAAATAGTTGCTATGCCCTCTCCTTTCATACCCTCCCTTGTACGCCAGCCGACAAATTGTTCCCTCAAAAGAAGAGCGCTGGCCGGAGATGAAGTGGAACAATTAATTTCACGCTTGTCCTCCCTGACTCAAAAGCATGTTGGTCTGAGTCCTGTATCTGGTGGCAAAGAGACACTCCCCACAGACTGTAAAACACACACACACATGCGCACGCACACACACACACACACACACACACACACACACACACACACACACACACACACACACACACACACACTCACGGACAAAATGTAAATTAAACACTTACTGTAAATGCTAATCACACAGGCATTAAAACAAGACATCTTTAAACAAAAATAAAATTCAGGAATCAAACTCTTCTTGCCTGACTGGCCACATGTTCATTGTTGCTCCATTCACCATAATGCAATCTATCAGCGGGGGTGAATATAGTATTGATCATAACGTGGAGATGTCTTAAAATCAGATCAATGCACTGAGAATGAATGGAGAGGATTGGGAGAACACATGCACGCACAGCTTTGAGAGACCACTCAATCATATGGTGAGAAGAGGACAGCTCCTGATAGGAAATAAACTGTGGCGTAAGAAGAGAGCTAGGAGCAGTCTGACTGCAGTCAGTTGCTGGCCCCTAGAAATCTACCACACAGTCAGACAAGCCGTCATGAAGCAGACAAAGCATGAGCAGGTAAACCAGATGGTGGTAAGACTAACAGCTGGCACCTAGGTCTCAATTGTTTTCTTATAAAACAAATAGTTCTCATCTTCATTTCTGCTTTGCCAAGTTACATCTGAGGGCATTATAAAGAACCCCTTGAACATACACATGACCACATACAGTAAACATTCAAAATTCGCCCTAATTAAACTGAAAAATTGATAACTGAATTCTGCCTTGTGTCAGGCTTAATAACAATGTTCAAAATCATGGTATCTCTTTGCGTTTGACTGATTAACGTTCTGTTAAGTCTAGACAGATAACAACAGCTAAATGATGATCCTACAAGTCTTCCTTTATCCTCAGCGGTTTCCTTTTTTCAGTGTGTTGACAGCAGTGACAGCAGCTGTAAATGGGTTTTCATCAGAAGGGCTTGAATCAGAACTGACCGTAAATAGTTTAATTTACAACTAAAATGTAAAACTTCACAAGGAGTCATTCACTGGCGTAAAAACATGCTCATTATATCAGGGGAGTGGTAAGTTTCCTATGACCAGACTTTCCTCCATTGTGGGTAAAGCCAAACCAAAGACTGATTGTCAAAATGCATTAAAAATCTGAATTATAGACTGAGAATTACAACTGAAAGGGCCAGTATATTCTGATGGAACTGCTTGTCAGATGGTCACACCTTTCTGACATCAGACTAGGTGTGTCCGGCCATTTCTGTAAAATTCCCAAAACAACTATCTACCATTCACACCCACTTCATGCTGCAAAGGTGCCAGGCGCACATCACGTACGCAAAGGAGCCAGGGTTGAACTTCTGTTTCTAGCTCTTTATTTCCGTTCTTGATACAACTATTTCTGTAATTTTTCAAGTGAACAACCAAACTACACATGCCTTCCAGGAGAGAGTGTCTGAAATACTGAAACTTTTAAATGATATTGTTTAGTGTGGCCATATTTAATTTCCAACGTGGTCAGTCAACACACTTTTCTAGCATAACCTTAGACTCAAGTCTGCCTTAGATGAAAAAAGACTTGACACTCAACTCAACTCAACTAAATAGCTATAGACTATAACTATAAAGCTGATAATAGCGCAAAAGAAATGCTATTAACAGCTTTGAAACTAGTATTTTCAAATATTGTGTCATTTTAATAGTCAGTGCTCAGACCCCAAATACCATCTTAGTTTAGCATGCTAGCATACTAACATCTGCTAATTACCACTAAACACAAAGTACAGCTGAGGCTGATGGGAATGTAATTGATGTTAAGGTTTTTTGTTCATAAACCAAACTACTGGACAAACTATACTGACCTGACTATGGTGTGGTTGAGTTAGATGAAAGGTCAGGGCATCACCATAGTTATTACAATTAATTCTGAGGGGGACATAAACTATTGTACCCAATTTCATGGCAATCAATTGAACATTTTTTGTGACATTTCACTTAAAATCCCAAATGTCAACCTCATTGTCGCACTAGAGGAAAAGTCAGGGGATTACCAAAGTCAGTAGGCTTCATTCTCTGGGGTTGAGGAATGTCTGCACAAAATTTCATGGCAATCCCCCATCCAGATATTTCAGTCAGGGCCAAAGTGGGGGCCCGACCGAGAGACCAGACAACTAACAGTGCTGGTTTGCCTTGGCAGAACATGCAAAGTGTTGGGTTATTATCAGGCATTATCCCTTACATAACTAAATATCAAGATGGATTTTTTAAAATCACAAAAAAAAATCACTGATTCACCCAAATCCTACCTGTGAGCAAAGGCCATGGTGCTCTTTTTTATTTCAGCATAACTGAAACCACTTACTCACCTCACCCATTTAGCTCCTTAACACAATTCATCCACCCGCAGCTCCTGAGTGAGTGTGTGCTTCTGCAGTGACAGAGTGTTTAAAGGCTGCCTGAGGGCTATTGAGAGGAGCAGTAGAATAACAGCTGTACACTAACACAGACACACACGCATACACATAAGGCCTTATGGCATAGCTGGTAGCACCGCTCAGGAGTTTGTCCCCGGGTGCACTGCGTCTGTTGGGTATGCACCATTGCCCCTCAGAGTGGGTGCCAAATCCCTGCTCTCTCTAATGACCACCATCTTTCATTGTCCTCACATGCCTTGGATTCATGGTTTACCCCCCACCTACACACACATACACAGAGTCTCCTGAGGGCTGAGGCTGGCATCATCTACACCAGCATGAGAACGTATCCCCCCTAATATAATTCTTTTATGAAGCAAAGGAAAGCATTTCCCTCTCAAAACTTATGCAGTAAGTGCAGGAAGTAGCCTCTGTACCATTTCAACTCCGAATCTTCTTTCATAAAGCCAATTCACTTCTCCAAAAAACATAAAAGCACCAAGAGCAGGTCTAATCTGTTCACATGGAACTGATTAATAGTACACAGACTATCTGTAGTTGCCTGCGTTCAGTTGGTTTCAGCAGAGTCCTGGAAAAACATTTTTCATGCTTAGCAGCACGTTCAGTGTGGCCTGCTGCTTCCCTATTCCACTCCATACATTCTCACAGTCTCAAATTGATTCTAGCAGCAGCCAGCGTGAAAGTGGTGGGAGAGAGCAAAACATTGTGGTGGATGTAAAAAGGCAATATTCATCCTTGCAAGTGGAGATTTATCATACAAATTTACACGTGTTGGACTGCAGTTTCACTTGAGTTTGCTTTGAAAGCCTAAGAAAGAAATTAAGGAAATAAACGTACCACCTACAGTGGAGAAGAATACTTTTGACATCCGCAAAACATTTATCAGCAGACGGGACAAAGTTGAACTGAACCATGAATATAATGAACAATATGAAATAAGTGTAGAACATAAAATTTAAACTAAAATGATATATGGTTCAGAAAGGAATAGGTAAAAAAGTATAAACAGCATCAGCAAATCAATGCATTATAATCAAAGTATTCACTGTAAAAAATATGGCCAATCTAGAGATATCACAAATATTGCCTCTCTTGCCACCAGACGAGACTTATTTTTTGAAGGCACATGCTCAAGGTTATAAAAATTCTACAGGGATGGTAGTCCATGTTATCTGATAACACTGATCATGGCAATCTGTTGTTCATACCATGAATGGCCAGTTTCCAGCTTACTGGGCTGAGATCCAGGACCTGTGCAGATCACTGGTGTAAACTGTCATCACTATTGCACTTCTGGAACGATCTTGAGATGGGGAATGCTTTGTGACTGTTTAAAAAAAAAGGTAGCAGCGTGGGAATGCATGTGGTCAGCATCATTGCTGAGAAATTCCGTGGCATTCAAGTAAAGGGCAGTTTCTCAGTTGTAAGCGCACTAGAATCATTCTACACACCACACCACCACTTGTTGTACTGACACCAGGCAGGTCTAATCAATGGAGCGTCACTATTTATACCAAAGTCTGAGTGCTTTCAGCACATTGTAGAGAAAATTGAATGCATTTGAACTCTAGATGCCCACTAAAACTTTTTGTTCTTTGCTGATAACTGTGTAATCCATTATGGTCTTCTGTCACTACAACCCATCCAGGTTTTATGAGTTGTTTTTACTGATATGCTCTTTGACACACTGCTGTCATTCTGCACATTTGCATACTTGTCTATAAGCTCAAAAGCAGTTCACTATTTTCTTGGGTTTATACACAGGAAAGTAACTGACTATGCTGAATCTACAGCAGGTATGTGCATAGGCTTCAAGTTCATTCCGTTAGCTATAGCTGATGTGCGCCTCCTCAAAAATGTAACTACACATCAGGGCTACAGCTTTGATCGAGATACAATTTGGATAGTGGTAATATAAGATCTCTGATTGACTGTTTGTGTTTTCCCCTAAATGTTTCTGATGTGGGTGGAGTTTGTGGGGAGTGAAGACAACATTAAGGAAGTTAAAGAATGACACTGACTCTCAGCAGGTTCCTTTTCTTCTCTTTCTCCATTTTTGTAACAAACATCTAACAAAATGATAACACCGCAAACCTTCTCCTCACTGCACAAATCTGAGCAACGAACATAAGGACAGTGATTGCACAGCGGTAGTCTCCTGTTCAGTGACCAAACACTTGGATATCTCTGCATCCACCAAGCCATTAACTTGATAAAACAGTGATTGAAAGGTCATTGACTGCATTGATTAACTGTGTTCCGAGTCATTATTAATCAGTCTTCTAGTTTATTGCTGTTAGCTAAAAACAGCTGGCCATTTTTAAAATTTTTGGCAGTCATAATTTGTCAATGACTAATCACATTTTCCAACCTCGTTTGACAACGATTTTAACAATCCAATAGCAGCCATTAAAAAATGTCCCATTGCTGTACAACTTCTGTTTGAAAAACTAACTAGACATATGTCTGAAAAGCAGTCTATGAAGAAGATTATTGCATTGTCTGGGTCAACATTAAATGAAGCTGTTCCTAGTCATTTGTTTGTGTATGCATCACTCCATACCCTAAAGCACTGCCAGTAATAAATTAAACTTTGGGGATTTGACAATTAAGTTCAAACAATCCAATGTTATGACCATTGGTTAAGTCACAGTTACATGATTGCAGACTAAAACATAATGTATATGTATTTAGTTGAAGAATAGGCTGACTCTGACTGGTAAAGCAACAGTTCCTCTCTGTGGACTAAATGCGGCCCTCTTAGCTTCAATAGAGTCATTGTCTTTGTTACTGCACATACCAACAACACCATGTAATCAATATGGCACAACATTGATCCATAGAGATCCTCTGTCTGTAAGTAATCGTTTGTCACTTACTCAGTGCTCAGCATTTTCTGAGTGTCATCTGCACATTAGCCAGCACAGGCCTCTTGCCAATAAATGCACAATATGGCATGTAACAGAGACACACAAGAAAACTAAAATAAATATATGAAGAGTGAGAAAACTTTTTGTAATGTGTATTGAGTGTGCAACAAGGAACTGGCTAACTAAAATGTGCGTACTGATGTGTGGTTTCCACTTTCCATTGTCATTTATGCATAACTGTATTCCTCCACACTGCATTAGCAATTGTGCGTTTGTGTGAGATGATAGCAAGTACAGGTGAAGGTCATCAAGAGGAGGGGCCACTGCTGTCCCACTGAGCTGAATTTGGCAGCACTCTCACAGTCTATGATATGTGTTGTGCAAATTAGGTCGAGTGTGGGACTCTGTAAAGTACTGTAAAACTGTGTGTTTGTGCGAGCGTGTATGTTGGCAGAGTTAAAGTAGAGGCAGAGGGGGGACTTGGGACACATATTGAGAGTGGAGTGTGTGCAGGGCATTGCGCTGGGCCAGCAAAACTATTTTTTTAGGGTGTGGGCACCAACACTTGCTCCGAACTTTGGTATATCCCACGATCCCCTCCCATGTATTCTTTAGTGCCATACCTGCATCCTGTCCATTATTAACGCAGAGAGATGTAGGGAGAGGAGGAGAGACTTAGAGAGAAAGTGCGAGAGGGAAGGGGAGAAGGAGAGATGAAGAACTGGGGGAGGCACAAGGATGCAAAAACATATGGGTGAAAATGATGACGGGGGAAGAGTTGACAGAAAGGTTGACGGTAATAAAGAGACAAAGTGAGAGAAAAGTGGGATAAGATGGAAGAAAGAAAGAAAGAAAGAAAGAAAGAAAGAAAGAAAAAAGAAAGCCGGGGTGCCATATTATCTCTTATTCTGAGCATAATTTATAAATGCGAATTATCTGAGCATGCAGAGGTCTTGGACGTGTAAGGAGGCATTTGTGATTGATGGAGCAGCTGTAAACGGCTCGATGTCCTTTCTCATATTCAATGTATTACTTTGTAAGAGCCATCTTTACCTACAGCACACAGGGTGGACCCAAACAACTGGTAGGATGATTGATGTGGACAGCAGCAAGTCACAGACAGTCCTTCACACAATGCCGCACACGTTAATGTGCTTAATAGTACTAGTCCCGCCCCTTTACCAAGTTGGCTAATGTGTACTCGCTGCATGCAATCCAGTCTGGAGCACAACAGGCAAACAATCTGTCACAATTACAAGAATCTGTAAAAGTTTGTGTGTGTATGCTTGTATACGTGTGTGTCCATTAATGTCCAATGTAGCCACGGTGAGATGCTCTTTATCTGCAAGCCAACAGAGGCAGAGCCAGACCTGAGCAGCCAATGACAGATGACAGTGGATATTTATCTTCAGTGTTCACATTCATCATCCTAGCAGCACAAGGTGTTACACTGTATGCAAACACTGTGTGTGTATGTGTGTCTTCTGCTGAAACTTCAGGAACTGGGAAGAAAAATCAGTTTTCTCACATTAACTACTAAATCAAACACTTCTCACGCCCACAAGTGAACTTGGTCAGAGAAATTGGGGATAAATCAAAGAAGTAAACAACACAACAACTCATCAAAAGACACTTGATTTTCTGAGCCCCCAAACACAGCGTCAGCAGTTGTGCTCTTTAAGAATTTAAGTTCTTTAATCTGGTAGCAAAGGGCCCCGCTCTCTGCTCCTGAGCTCTCTACAGTAAAGACAGGGCGTTTGATTCACAGTGGCTTTTCTCATGCTTTTCTCACAAAGCACTAATTATAGTATGAGTGAGTGGCTGTGTTGGTTAAAGCTGGCCTGCTAGGACATGAAAGGATAGCAGCACAGGCTGCACTCTCGCCTGCTTATATTGTAATTAACTCTGTGACACGGCATTCCTCCATCTTTTTCTCTCTCTTTCCTTCTTACACACACACACACACACACACATGCACACACAGACCTCTTTCTCTTCCATCTCCCTCTATGGCTAGTGGAGGAATCAAATTTAGCAAGATAATGCTTTAGTCAATGAGTACAAGAGAGGGAGGGAGAGAGAAGCAGAATAAGAGATGGGAGGGTTAGGGGAGGTTAGAGAAGAGGGACAGTCACCAGGACACACCCCTACACACCTCCTTCCCTCACCTCATCGCCAGCCTTGCTGAACCAAACCTGACAGCTATTCAATTTTCCCAAAGCTAAAACTAATCTGCAGCCATCTCCCCCTCACTGACACACTGTTACACTGGAACGCCTCAGCCATCACCCACTCTTGGCAGCAGATTGGCACCATCGCACATACTTCCCCCTCTACTTCGATGCAGACACACACATTCACACACATACCTATACAAAGTTATCCGTGGAATGAGAAAGGCAAATAGGGGGCAAAAAAAAGAAATAAGTAAAACTGCTCTTCAAATTAGTCTGAAAACAAGTTATAATCATACTATTTTTAATTTTTACTATAACTGTATACATTACCAGCCTAAAACACTGGAAAAAAAAATCTAAATTAGGCAATGTATTAACCAACTAACTTTTTTCTGCATTCTAATGAAATACATTTTGGACAGTCAATGAAAAGCATTATTTGTACCATATTTTTTATTATATCTTTTTTTTCCAACCAGGCTGAAACACAGCAGCTTAAATAGAGCAGTGGCGTACCAAGGATTTTAGAAATACTGACGTCATGGGCCTAAATACCTCCAGCACATCCCCATCCCCCTAAGACACTTCAGACTAGCTACCAAAAAACTCTGTAAAGTTGGCTGATTATAACGTGGCTTTTAGACAATCCCCACCGGACTGTCTAAAAGCCTTCTCTTAGAATGTAATTCTGTTGGAGAAATATGATATCGGTTAATTTTTTATTCATTTGTTTAAAAACACCTAAAAAATTACTGAATCATGTTAGAAATAGTATGTGTAATTTGTGGGCATTTGTAGAATGTAAACTCCTCCTCAGATATTTAAAATTCACACATTCCCCAAAACGGTACTGTGGACATTAGCTCATTGCATCTAGTACTGGGTGTGCTTAATTGGTAGCGACAGCAGTGTACATAGATTATTACATGTAGTGTATATGTGCACAATATAACATAGAGATCATTATAATATTGAGTTTATCAATTTTCTTTTTGTAAAGGGTAATTTGTATAAGAAATAAAAGGCACTTTAACTACATCAATTTCTTTTAACAAGTATGACAAATGTATAACATTTATACATAAAAAAAGGAACGCTTTATCAAACTAAAACTTTAAGTACAGTTTAATGAGTACTGAGTGGAAAATATTTTTTTTTAAACTCATACTGCAGTTCAGCACACAGCAAGAGTCATTCTTCAACTGTTGTCATCCAAATATGTAATTAATTTTAAATGAATGTGAAAAACTGAAATGCATAATCATTTCCACTTCAAAATTAGACAATTAGTCATGCTCGTAAATCTGGTAAGTGTGACTAAAATACATATTCAGAAAAAAATTAGATCTTTTTTCCCCTAACAGACAAACATGAAAACTGCCTTCTGTCGAAATACTAAATTATGTTTTTGTCTTGCCTTGCAGAAAGGTCTTCAATAGATCAAAACGCTCATCACTGATCTCTTGTGTTCATAAGACTTTTTGAAAAGCCCATTAGATAATGCCAAATAAACTGGTATCCACTAAAATAAAAAGATATCAAGTAAACAATAAGCTGGCACTAACCTCTATGAAAGATGCTATACAAATTAAGTGTAATTGACAGCAGATTTTTCTTATTTTTTGAAAAGGTGACGCTGGTAGGTTTTCGTTCCCTGTTTTTTTGTCTTTTAGTGATAATATTATATACTGTAGAACTACAGCACATACATGTAAGGTTTAAAAAGGTAGCGAAAAAGAGGAAAAAAGAGAGAAAAAGTGTTGTTTGCAGGGTGTACTACTGAGCTGGAGGTGCCGACAACTGCAAGATGAACACGTTGTCAGAAAAATATATTTAATTTTCTCTGACAATGTTAAGGTATAATAGCATGCAACTATGTTTCAGTTGATGATGAGACATATTTCTTTAAAATCACTTAGTGTTAAAAAATATTTTATAGCAAAAGCTGATGACTGGTCACATCAGTGGATACAAATTTAAGCACATATTCTTCTCCCTAACTCTTTCTCGCTACACTCCATAAACCCAGCATGTACACACTGCATGTCTGTCTGTAAGCCTTTTGCCTCTTCACTTCACTGGACAACTTCAGTACTAATATATATTTTTCATCCACCATTTCTTTTTGAGGAACCACTCCACTCTGTCATCTTTCGCTCATTATTTAGGAATATTGTCATTACACACAGGTCAGTGGCTAGCCGCACTAAGCTCTTCGGTAGTAAACGAAAATGGTATGGCAACACTCTGAGACCATGCAGGCACACGTACCCAGATGCACACACTCTTCCTCCTTACCCATGCAAATCGATTCTAGCATACTCTTGTCACACATCATTACACCTTCCTATCATCCTCTGCTCTTTTGCTCTGAATATGCCCCTCTGAGTGTGAGAAAGACATTGTCTGTGTGTTTATGTGTGTGTGTATGCGTGTGTGCGTGTGTGTGTGTGTGTGTGTGTGTGTGATTGAGCATGCTTTAAGTAGGTATGCAAACATAATACACACACACACACACACACGCTGCAAACACATACCCCCATCGCCAATTCCTCGCACTCCGATACAGGTTATCCTTTTAAAAATAGGAACGCAGACGTGCACGGATAACTTTCAGACAGCTGCAGTGACAATCCCATAGAGTGATCATTTGTCTTGTATCTTCCATTACCAAGAGGCTTGGAGTTATTTCAGCGTGGCATAATGTCCCACTACTTTGATTCCAGAAAGCCATAACATCAGTGAGGTGAAAACTAGTCCAACCAACAACACACACACAGACACAGCCACCAAAACCAGGCTGCCTCATATAGACAGATTGCTCAATGATACATGAAATTAAAGATTTCAACAGAATAGCAGTGGGTAAAACACATAGAGCTAATTTGAACTGCCAGTGGGAGATATTTAATGTGTCTCAAACAGAAGTCTCCTGTCCCTTGCATGAGCGTGTTGCTGAGTGCACATATACAGTGTATCCATATATATATGTATTGTATTTGCAAATACATCGATGAGTATACTGCTAACATCTGATTTGTGTAACAAACTGAAGGTGTCATTGAGCGTGTTTTTTTTTTTCTTATGCAAGAACACACACACACACACACACACACACACACACACACACACACACACACACACACACACACACACACACACACACACACACGTCCTGACTGGTATAACCTTGAAACAAGAGCTGTTTCCGATGGATACAGGAAGCGGTCTGTGACGTGGGAAGGGGGGACAGATCAGGACAGCAGAGGAAAGAGGAGAGGGGGGTTTGGATGGAAAGCTGAAACAGGTCCAACTAGATTTAAAAAAAAAAAATGTGAGATTTAAAAATT
Source organism: Xiphias gladius (assembly GCF_016859285.1). Lineage (NCBI taxonomy): Eukaryota > Metazoa > Chordata > Actinopteri > Istiophoriformes > Xiphiidae > Xiphias > Xiphias gladius. Next base: position 16,773,204 of record NC_053417.1, on the reverse strand, counting down.
TGTCTCTGAAAATAGCAGCAAACAAATAAGGTTATTTGAACAAAAGTATTCATTTAGAAATATTTACATTTATTTAATTTCCGTACCCTGGGTCCTTCCAGGAATTATGCTGTTTTCCAATTTAGCAGTCATGCAAAAGTTTTATTTCAAGACATGAATCTGTTCAGAAGTGATCCTGCTAACGTGTTTGACTGAAATTATATATAATATATAGATTATATATTATATATAATTAATAATAATACTCATATATATAATATCTCTATATGAATTATCTAAATGAAAAATATTTAATTAAGCTGGTAATGTATTTGGATTTGGGCTGTCACTCAGTTAAAAAGAATTAAGTAATTCATTGTACGGTTTTGTGTTATTAATTATGATTTACCACACTTCTGAACTTTTCAGGAATATCTCTTATCAAAGATGATTAAATTGGAAGTCAAGTTAGCATCAAATTAGTCCAAAATCAACACAAAGGAAGTATCATATTCAGTTTGTAGCATTTTAACTTGGAACATACAGTAACACAATGAGTCGCAATGGCTGCCAGGCATTCAAAACTGTACAGAAATGTTACAAAACATAAATCCTGATTAGCATTATTTTGTACTTCTGTGGTAGCTTAACTAGATTTGTGTACTGCACTGATTTGTACATCATCATCAGGCAGCTTTTAAAAACCCAATTCCCTCCTACTGGTCCGTCTCTCTTCCTTTTAAAGTATTTTTTTTAGAATATTTTCTATACATTAAAGAATTAGCAGGTCTTGGTGTGGAGGTACAAAGCTATTTTTAAAATAAATACACAATATACTGTAAGCAAAATGCACATTCAAAGAATTCCTTGTTTCTGTCTTTTTCTATTGATGTAGCATGATTCGGGCTAAGATGCACGCATAGTATGAATTTTGTGTGTGTGTGTGTGGGGGGGGGGGTGACACTCTTGCAGAGGTATGGTTATTTCCAAGGGAGTTTTGTTACGCTAGGGTCAGAGAGATAACTGAAAAGAGACTGAGTCCATCTGTCCCCTGCCAAGGGGTAACAAATGCACACACACACACACACACACACACACACACACGTTTTGGTCTTTTCTCTTCACTACCATCCTCCTCTCTGTTTATGACAGTGTATATCCCACATTCTTTCTGCCTATTTAAAAGCATATGTGCCCTAAAGGGAACTGTGGTCCCTCCTCAGCGTTCCTCTGCAAAAGCTCTAAGACTGTACCGGACACACAATAATGCCCAACATACAGGGCACTGTGACATGTTGCTAAAGCCTGCAAGTGAATGCATGTGATCATTTACACATTCTGCACATCAGATTACACTGTGCAATCCAGCAAATGGGCACAGGGGTTAACACTATACTTTCAACATACCAGTTTGGTGTGAAAAGATGCACTTTTCCCATAAAGAGGTCTCCAATCTTTTCTTTGCTCAATTAACCCTGCGGCCTTCATTTGCATTTCATAAAGAGGTCGTCACTCCGTGGGAGGGTTATCTTCTTTTTGGAGGCAGAAAAAGATGAGAAGGGGGAACAGTTTTTATCCTGTCAAAAAGATAACACCACAGCTCTGCCTTATCAGCAGCCGATGAAATCCCACACTATAGGGTCATGTGTGTCTATTCGACTGTGCATGTGAATATGCAGTGTGTGGCCATGTGCACATATTTATGTGTGTGTAGGTTGTGGATTCCGTATATGTGCACTTGTGTATGGGGAACGTGTGACAGCACAGGTCATGGTTGTACGTCACATCATATCTGTTTTGGCCTGTGGTGTGTGGCACCTTCAACAGCCACACACCACAGCGGGTCTCTGCATCAACTGGAGCACTGAACTGCTGGCCCCAAGCACAGCATTGTGTGCTCGTGCCCGCTAAGAGGTTAGCTTCAGCGTTGCCCTTTATCCACTGGCTATCCATTAGCCAGTTTTAACTCATGCTTCATCAACTGACCCTCCATTAGGAAAATTTGCATTCCATCACACTCAAATCTTGCATTAATGCCACAAAGCAAAGTGGACGAGGACTGAGCACAGACTGCAGAGAGGTATGAAAAGAGGTAAGGGGATGTTAGAAATGTGAGAAACACGTTCAGCTGCTTAGCAAAAAAATTGTGCTTTCTGTGTGTGTGTGTGTGTGTGTGTGTGTGTGTGTGTGTGTGTGTGTGTGTGTGTGTGTGTGTGTGTGTGTGTGTGAGAGTGCATCTGCCGGAGTGCTTGAGAAGTGGACATCATACCTAGTCGACATGCATTACTGATTCTCAAGTGGCTAAAAAGCACAGGTCCTACAGTTTAAGAGATGAAGAGTGACATTTCTCTCAACTCACAAATTACTCAACAGCAGTCCTTTCCTCTCATGGGCTGGTCTTTCAGATCCACACAGCAATTTCAAGTGTCTCTCAAAAAAGGTATCTTTAAGCTTTTAAATAAAGAGTTACCCACAGCAGCGCATAATTTAAACTTAAAAAAAAAAGGTAATAAAGTGTGTGTGCCAGTCTTACACATTGGGGGTGGTGCAAACATTTTGTAAAAAAAAAAACATGTTTTAAGGACTGCAGAGCTCATTTTTAAAAGAATAACCTCTTCTCCACTATATTTTGCATCAAGAGTAAAACTGCCCATAAGAAGACCATGCTCAAGTTCAGTCAGCTGATTAAGCATATAAGAGTATTGCAGTTCCAGGGTGTACTTTGAGTTTGACACCTGAAGCTCACCTTCTGCAGCAGCTGGGAGCCAGAGTACTTTGCCGAAATGGACTTCATCTCCCCACCGAATGCTGAAGCCCAAAGCTTCACCCTGCAAATGGCACACATATACACAGATCACACAGACCAGCAAGAAATCAGAGATGGTTAATAAATATATGAACAGATGGGCTACAATTTAAACCAGTTAACATGCTGACTAAAAAAAATCAATTTGATTTTACAAGAGCATCAATTTATAACCCAGCAAATTTTATATTTTATACTTGAAATGTAACAAAAAATTAAAGAGCACTGGAAACCATTCAAGTATGCTATCGGTTTTTTTCTGATGTTCTGATTTGTAACTTGGAGAATCAAATGATGTGCGACACCTTTGCGTAAAAGAGCGTCTACTTACACGGACGGAGGGATGCTTTGGTGGGTGCCTGCCACCTCAGTGACCCTGGTGCTTAGAGTTGAGAAAAGTAAAAGCAGACACGCACACCGCGCACTGGAAACCACACAGCTCCGATCCACCTGCATCTTGGGCAAAAACACCCTCTCTACGCGCACACTGCGAGTTTTGGGCTTATGCTGCCACCGTGGATCTTTTCCCCCCTCCGGAGAATCCAAAAATGAAGGGATAAAGAAAAAAACCGGAGGAAATCAAAAGTCACCCGTGCTGACTGACTAAATCGTGCATGGCTATGTGTTTATCTGTTCTTGGTGCGGGACGAGCGACGCGACTTGGCAAACGGCAGGATCCTCAGCTGTGTGAGTTATCCAAAGTGCCGCGGCGTGGCCCCGCTGACCGGTGCGGTGCACACGGCTGTGCTGCCCGGCGGAAAGTCGAGCTCGACTCCTCCGGCAGGGAAAGACCGCTAGGTCGCTTTGTTCGACCGACCTCACCCACTGAGAGCTCAGTGTGGAGGTTCGGGGGGAACCGGGGAGATCATCAAACGATGCAGCGCACAAGAGCACGCCTACTCCTCCTGAGTAACGCGACTAGCCTTCCTCTCTCTCCTTCTCTCTCTCTCACACACACACACACACACACACACACACGCACACTCTCTCTCCTCCTTCCTCTAAAAATCTGAGGATAGGCTACTGAGGATGCTGTTATTGTTGCTGAATTACGCCATACTTCTGACCTGCCCCCCACACACACACACACACACACTCATGGGCTATAATACAGGGCTATAATAGCTAGCCCTTAGCTTTCATGTCATATCAAGTCATGCACTGTATGCCCAGTTCACTGAAGCAGGAATCACTGCCAAAGTGCTGACGAAAGACAGAGACGGAGAAGAGAGAAGAAAGTGTGCGTGTGTGTGTGTGTTTGTAAAAAGGCAGAGAATTGGGGTTGTCCAGCCTCTTTGTGGAAGGACCAGAACACAATTCATTTATGCTGAAAAAAAGCATGTCAATTAGATGCACTTTGCAGCAGTGATGTGGCACTGGCAGTGTGTGGGCATATGGTTTGTGAAAGAGGATGAGAGCCCCCAGGCAACGGACCCCGTGTGACGGATCGCGTTTCACATAGAGCTGGGAGGATTCTGGCAAAGCACTGGAAGGGGATCCACACTGACTGCATAGCCTATCTCTATTGCTGCAGAAGGGTTGCCCTGTTGATCACAAGCCTACCCTTTCACACTAAAAGACTCACCTTTGACATATGTGGGTCAAACATCAGTGTGAAACAGCCTGTCTGGGTTGGTCAACCCAACAAAAGAATTACAGTCGGTAGAGACCTGTAACAAGTCTTTACAACAAATGCACACAATGTGACGTTCGGTCAACGTCACATTCAGTAGACTTATAGACTTTTAGAATAATGTTTTTTAAAATGTGAATACATTCAGCAAGTTAAGGTAGAACATATTGTTTTTGGTAATGGTGCCAAACCGCCAGTCGTACTGCCGTACGTGGGACATTAAAATGCACTTAGCTAAGTGAGAAAGTGCAATTCAACGATGTTTTTTTTTTTAATCACCTGAACAGTTATTGCTCTTATATTTACTGTTTTTCCCTACAGTTGCCGCTGCTTTTATGTCACTGGAACAGCTCCCAGGTTTCCAAACCAAGACTATAATGAAGTCAGCCTGTGCTGGAACACTGCAAACACGGTGTAGGGATGGACAATACAATGATGCAAACTCATGGAAAGAAGCATATGTCTGAGAGAGAAAGGATGTAAAAGTACATCAAAGTTGTGTCGTAAAACTAAGTGATTATTGTTAACAGTTGCTGCGTAGTTATATTTTATGGTTAAAAGCAAAAAGCCGCCCTAGCCAGTCAAAAAGCAAATTTTTCACATTACCATTAGCAATACATTTTAGCGCTATGCTATAGTAATCTATAGTCTTTTAACCTGATAACAGAGTAAACACTTTCAAAATTGATTTAAACAGAAGTTTGAAGTTGTTCAGTTTACCTGTGAAATGTTTAATTTGTGTGTCAAACCCAGCAGCCATAGCATGACAGTAATAGCATGATAGTATCAGAAAATATACAGTTTGTCACTCAGTACGAGCCACTTCTCAAACCATTAAATTAAGTGAAAGGAGCAGTCCATTGATTTTACACAAGAAGAGCAGTTTACTTGTCATGGGGAGTACTATTCAGTCAATTTCTTTGCAAACTCTGTGGCTCTAGAAAGAGCTTTCAGAAGTCCGAGGAAAAAAAACCCAGATCTTGTCTTGGGCTTGGACAGCACAAATCTATAACAGAGTGCCTGTGTTACAAACAGGGAGAGTGGAGTTTGAAAGATGTGGGCATTTACTGGGGACGGAGCATTTAATGAATAACGCTATTCGGTTGCATTATGGGAAATATAAGATCCAGTGGTTTTGGAGTTTAAAAGTCAGGATATCTTGGCCTTTACTGCTTCAGTTTTGAATATTCTGTCTCTTACAAGTCCCCTAAACTAAAATGTTGGAATAGCCCTTTATTGGTGTATAATTTTGTTTTTCTCTCCATTTATTTACCTGATTGATTTTCTTGGTATTTTGTGAAAATGCTCAGCAATGTTTCAACATGTGCAAACTGCTAATTTCTGCTAGTATTTTGGTGGTTTTAAGTTTTAAATAGTCATACATTGTTTTACAATCAACAGCAGAGTAATGACAAAGTCAGACGATGATGCTGTGATCATTGCTGGAACCCACAAACATATCTACATGTATTAGTAATAAGACAGAAACCTTGAAGTTGTATGGACATCTCCTTTTGTGGTATTTACATTCCTGTTCCTGACCATGTCCTCCTCCTCCTGTTTCTGTCTCAGCATATTCATACTATATCTGGTATCGTTTGATTGCAGTCATGCAGTATGGAGCGAGGACCGCCAAGTCAACGACCAATTCAACATCATCTCCCCTGAGATAAGAAGATCTTTATTCCTGGAAACCTGCAAAAAATAATAAAACAAAAAATCAGCTCTGTTAGTTGGACTGAATGGGAGTTTTATCCAAGAGGCTAAAGGCTAAAGGCTCTCCACCTTTTTTATATATATATATATATATAAAAAAATATAATAAAAAAAAAAAAAAAAAAAAAATATATATATATATATATATATATATATATATATATATATATATATATATATATATATATATATATATATATATATATATATATGAACATGACTGAGCGAAGCAAAACCATTTCACTTGACAGTACTGTGTGGTCTAAATATTGGCAGCTGTAGTAAGTAAAGTGAATGGACACTAAAAACCAGCATAAAGTGTCGGATAAAGAAAAATACATGTACAGTTGAGTTCAAGGAAGTCTTCAGTATCAGGACTGGAGGGTGACAAACAATTTCTTTTTGTCTTCCTGGGTTTTTATTTGTTACATTAATTCCATCCTGGTCCTTTGCTGTTGTCCCATCCAGATCTCTTTCACTCCTGATCTTGTTTGAATGACATGAAATTATTCACCATGTTGAGTATTATACAGGTTTCAAAAGGTAGGTCTAAGTGTTAGGGTTGATATTAAATGCAAAGTCATAATGTAAAGGCATCTACGTTTGACTGGCCTCATCCGTACTAATGTAACTGCATTTTTTTTCTGTCTGTCTCAACCCCCTTTGAGATATCTTAACATCCCACTCATGTCCCATACACCATCCCATTAGTCCTTCATGATTCCCAGTCTGTTGTTATAATAGCTTCCAGGCATGGCCCAAAAGACACAGCTGGTTCGGAGAGAGAATAGCATTGTTCCGGTGATATTATTAATTGATCAAAAACTATCAGATCTAGTGACTAGCTAGGAGCGAACCACTTCTCAAGGAAATTCTTAATGACAGATTCATGCACGTAGGCCAAAGACACGTCCCAGGAGATTGGATGGATGGGCTGGTGAGGTAGGAAGCTAAAGTCAGGGATTTTGTTTGTACACAGTAAAGTCAACCTGCACAGCATTTAGTCGCCTTGGGGATGAGGCAATGATTGTGCTGCGCAAGACCTTAAATTATTAGAGGAAAAACAAAATAATTTTATAGATTTAGCATTTATAGATAGACGTATTAATATATTAATAGATAATAAAGTCCTGCACACACACAAACTCACACACACTTCATGTAAAAAATGTGGAGGAGAATTAGTCATGGGTCACATCAGAGGAAAAAACATCAAAGACTAATGACACAGTCTTCCTTTCCATTGTCACACGCCCACGACCCCTTCTGACCCTCCATTTCCTCAGTTCTGAATGCTGTAATCACACCTGATTTTTGGAGAGCACAGTGTTCCTAAGGTGGTGTTAACTGGGCTGTACCTGGTATTACAGTGGAGAAAAAAGAAAACATTCTGACATCTATAATGGTACACTTCCTTTCCATTCAGTAATGATGGCTTTCAAATCCCCCAATGCCACTCTTATATAAAATCTGCAGCTTTGCAAATAACACAAGTGATGCTAAGTTATCTTCTGCTATTTTTTTGCAATATAGTTTCATTCAGTTAATTTAGTACATAAAGAGCTGTTTTTGTCTCCCTACTTTAGCCTAGTTAAATTATTTTTTTAACAACTTTTGAATAGTCCATGGATATCACACCACAACATGCTGCAAATATGCTAAATCAAAGTGGCAAGAAACTCCCGGAGTGTATTTATCTTTTATAAAGAGCATTTTTCTAAAAACATCTGTACTGTTGCTGTGCGTACAGGAGATGTATTTAACATTTGCTCAGCAGCTAGTCTACGTTGATAATGTCTACCAAGCCAAGACGGAAATGTCTCTCACATCTCAAGCAGGATATAATCAAACTACATGGGACTGTGACCATTGTGAGAGCTTTAACACTAAAGCCATGTGTCCTATTCTGTTGTCCTTAGTTTGACCTCAGGGATACCAGCTATTCTGTTTCTCTAGCAGCTCATTAGCACCAAGGTCTATTCTGCATATCACAACAGAATAAAGGATCAGTGGAGAAGGGTCAGTGTATTGGTGTGATTGAACTAGATGTGCTGATACTTCAGTGGGCGTCACTTGCAGCGCGTACAGTATAAATTTCGGTTTTTATCATGCTCCCCAAATATGCAGGTCACCTCTTAGACTACTGTTGACAATCTTACGCCCTGCCATTTAAAACAAAAATCATTTTAGAGCATATTAGAAGGGCTTTCTAGGGAATCCCCAACTATGGTCATCATATGATCATCATCGTTCCGTCCTACAGGTCTAAAAACAATGCCTTTAAGAACTCTTGTCACATACTGTGTATTTTATGTTATATAATCTGATGAGGCTGTTACATTTTTGAGCTATTGCAGAGCCAAAGCATCTCTGTCCAGGCTGTTTTGTATTTACACTAGAAGGCAGGAGGCAGCAGATTGTGTCTGTCGGTGAGCATCGATGTTCTCACCCGTATGGACAGTGATGGGCTCAGTTCCCATTAGTGGCTGTGAATTTCAAAGCACAGCATAAATAATTCTTTGTTACCAGGCTCAGAACTCACCTTGCTCCAGAAATACCTTGCTTAATTCAATTAATAATGAGATGCCAAAGAATTTCCTCCATCAGCACTGGCAGAGAAACAGACGACTGTATTTGATGAGATGGAACATGGCTGCCTGTGGAATATGCACTGTCACGGATCAAAATATCCACTGCATGCAAGATTCATGGGCTCCGAAAACAAGGACAAGGTTGAACAAGCTTGCCATGATGGACAGCAGGGGGCGGAGGCAGCCTCAACCTGAAAGAGGTGAGCTTCTGCCTGGTGTGGCACCTGTGAAATGAGGACAGTGAATATGAACGATTACTGGGCTTTCCTCCCTTACTGGAAAGTGTCCTTGAATTAAACATTTGATCTCTAATGTTGGCAAAGGCTGACTGCACTTCTAAACGTAAGTTATTTGAAAAGGAAAGTTAAAGCAGATGGAAGACGGAACGGAGGCTTTTGGGAGAAATCCTCTTCAACATTGGCTGTCAACATACAGAAAACTGGATTGAATAGATGATTAAAAAGCTTAAGCTTGGAGATTGCTTGGATTCTTAAGAGATTCCTCCGCTGCTGGGGAAAGGTAGCCTAATTTTCTAGACTGGCATTTCTACATTAGAAAACTGCTGTGGATGTTTAGATGCCGTTTTAACACATTTAGAAAAAGTAAGTATGATTTTCCCTACGGGGTACCATTCATTCAAATCATAAAATCCATACATTAGAGATGTGTAACATCCTAATCCAGAATAAAATTGTACTATATAAATACATATAACATACATTTTAGTTTGTAAGATGAAAAGCAGTTCTTGGGTTATAAAAGTTCAGAAAATCCTCTTTGGATAAATGGTGCAATTATCGTGGCTAATGTTTCCATCTTCTCTAAGTTTTTCACCTGAGAATATTTGCATATCTGGCCTGAGGCATAAGCAGAATACAGTTAGCAGCTGCTTAGGACCGCAAAGCCTTCAGGAGCAAATTTTAAATTTGAATTCCCCCATTCAGTTTTTAGGCAGTATTTAGGCATTCAAATCAATAATTAATAATGTTTTTTTACTATTTTATGTTCGCACTTTAGTAACTTTACTAACCAGGTATTGTTCGGTCAAACCAATTTCTGCTTAGGAACCAAATGGCTTGGGACTGTAAGCCTTTTTATGACACACTAATAGAAATACAGTCTGTAAAATATCTTAATCATGCAACTTTAAACTTACCGATAGCAACAAGGTAGTTCTGACCTTCTTCAAGGGACATCTAAAATATTTACCCTATTTAAAGGTGAAAAAATACATAAACCTGTAGTACAATAAGAGATATGCTAACCTGAAAAATGATGTTTTTACCAGGAGGAATCCTTTAATTTATATCACAGCATGTTGGATATCATACATTCCCAAAATTTCATATTAAATCTCACACCTTTAAAAATCTTTCTTGTATCTTTCCTGCATCATTACATATTTGACAAATTCTTCCAACATCAACTTAGCTGTTCTGATTCAATTAAGTCGCAAGTAAGACTAAGGCAAGCCCCCGTACAGCAGAGAGCTTGGGTGAAGATGCAGACCTGCATAGTCCTGCATCTGGTATGTTCTGACAAGCAGTCAGTAGTGAAAAAGAGAAACCGCTTGTTCAGCGAAAGAAAAGAGTGGGAAATGAAGAGGGGACGATATACTGTGAAAAGGAAGAGGAGGAGAGGAGGGCAAAATGAGTGCTTCAGGCTTTCTTAAAAGGACACCAAAGATTAATTTGTCATCGAAAAAATCTACAGAATGTAATGCATATTAGTGAACATAATTGTGTTTAAAAGCAATTACACACCAGTTATTTCCTTTGCTCAGAGATAAGAATTGGAACATTGAGCAATTTATGAAAGAGAAATGAGCTGATGGAAGACTGCAGGTCCCATAATGGCCAAGGGAACTGTGGTTGTGCTGGTGACCCATTATACAGTAGTTGACAAAGAACATCATGAAACCAAGAAATACTGGCATATTTTATTAAGACTCAGGATAATCTGTGTGCATTCTACAATTAGGTACATAAGTATTGGACAGTGACATAATTTTCGTAATTTCGCCTCTGTATACCATCACAATGGATTTGAAACAAAGCCATCAAGATGTGATTGTAATTGGACAAACCGACAAGATTATAAATATAAGTTTTAATTTTAATACTTGGATGAAAATCCTTTGCAGTCAATGACTACCTGAAGTCTGGAACCCATGGACATCATCAAATGCTGAGTTTCCTCCTTTGAGATCCTTTGCTAGGGACTTTACTGCAGCCGCCTTCATTTGCTTCTTGTTTGTGGGGTTTCTGCCCTCAGTCTTGTCTTCACTGAGTGAAAAACATGCTCAATTTGGTTCAATTCAGGTGATTGACTGACTTGAGAAGCTCTTGGGTTGCTTTCGCAGTATGTCTTGGGTCATTATCTATCTGTTATGTGAAGCACCATCCTATCAGTTTTGCAACATTTGGCTGAATCTGAGCAGATAGTATAGCCCTATATAGTTCCGAATTCATCCTGCTACTTCTATCAGCAGTCACATCATCAATAAACACCAGTGACCCTGTTCCATTGGTAGCCATACATCCCCATGCCCTAACACTCCCTCCACCATGTTTGACAGGGGATGTAGTATGCTTTGGATCATGTGCCGTTCTTCTCCTTCTCCATACTCTTCTTCAAGGGCTTTTGGTGTTGCTTAGCTCGCCAGTGCATTCCTTCTTTTTAAGAATGTACCAAATTGTTGATTTGGCAACCTCTTAAGTTTCTGCCATCTGTCTGATAGGTTTTTTTGTTTTTTCAGCCTAATGATGGCCTCCTTCACTTGCATCAACACCTCTTTGGACCGCATAATGAGGGTTCCCATGAACAGCTGAACAAATTCAACACTTGGAGTCAACTCCAGATCTTTTATCTGCTTAATTTTTCATGAAATAACAAGGAAACACCACACCTGGCCATGAAACTGATCAACTGTTAATTGTCCAATAACTTTTGAGCCTCATAAAATGAGGGACTATGTATAAAAATGGCTGTAATTCCTAAACGGTTAATGGGATATTTTTGTTAAACCCCTTGAATCAAAGCTGAAAATCTACGCTTCAATCACATCTTGATGGTTTCGTTTCAAATCCATTGTGGTGGTGTACAAAGACATAATTATGAAAACTGCGTCACTGTCCAAATATTTATTTACCTAACTTTATGTGATTCCAACTATGCTGAGCTGAGCACAAAGAGAGGATGTTTGGCAAACAATCACACTGACCATGACCTTCACATATATTGTAAAGGTAACAAGATATACATCCCCACCAACAAACTGTGTGGCAGCTACAAGAACCTCAATTAGCCAAGTAATTAGGTCATATATCAAAACAATGGAGCGCCTGGGTGAGGAGGGGCAGAGATGGTCAGGGAGGAGATGAAAGACGCAGAAGAGAAAGAGGGTGGATAGGGTTTAACGAGGAAGGGGGAAAACAACGACATATAGGGAAATGAAAAAACAATGGGCTGGGAGAACGCAAGTGAAAGGAAGACACAGAGAGAGACTGGAAGAGACAGGAGGAAGCCATCTGCTTTTAAAAGGCTAAAGCATAAATGAAAGAAAGAAGAAGGTGCTAAAGAAAGACAGGCTAGTAAATTGAAAGTAACTGAAGCACAGTATGACAGAAGCAGAGAAAGAGGAAGATTTGTTGGGCCATATAATCTGGTGTTTAAGAGTGCGTCTTGTTAGAAATCAGTGAGTGTCATCCTGGTGACAAATCAGCATGGCTCTCCACATTTTGGGTTTGTGAGGAAATCCAAGAGTAAGGCTGACTTTTCGCTATCTCATGGTGCACACCAATAACCTCATAGAATTATTTTGCACATATTTTTGAACAAATTTTCCTCTTCATTTTTTCTTGTCATTAAAAACTGCAATAGGGAATTAAAGAAAGCCACATACTTTCAAGAATCGGATGCACATTCAGTAACGATTATGACTAATTTTTGATAATTAACGAACAGGAAAAAAGATACTCCAAACACTCAAGAGTCACTACATCAGGTCTGACAAGAGGTTATGGGGATGTGTTTGTGTATGTATGCAGGTATGCATGCATGATCATCTATCCAGTCTGACTCCTTTTCCCTTTTTCCACACTGTCATGTCTGCACTATTGGTCTCCTGAGGGCCAAAGCATCTCAAATCTTACACTTTACAAAGTGTCCTCACACGGGTTATGCTCAGATGCAAAGCAAACTGGGTAAACAAACAGAAAGCAGGGATTGTGCTGTGTGTGAGATAGATAAGCCCATCTTCATAAATGACAGTAATACTAAAAGCACTATGACAACATGCATAATTAAAGGCACTCTACCCAAAAATAGAAGACTGGGAAAGAGAGAGTATAGAAACAAGAGATGAGTGAGAAATGAGAGCAAGATAGAGATGGGTGATGGGGGGGTTTAGGGATGTCCACGGAAATAATAAAGAAAACAAACAAGAGCCAATGCACAAATTGTGCGGATAGTCTGACTTTTGTTTTAGCAAGTAAACGTGTCAGTTTTCTTTTCCTTCTTCAAACAGTGTGAAATGACTCAAGCAGCTGTCTGATTGCCTGAAAGAAAAAACTTGGTGGGGAGGTGGCTTCATCGTGTGGAGAAATAACAGGCAGCCAGAGAAGATGTCTGTGATATTTGCATTATTTTGTGTAGCAGATTAAAAATGGCTCTAAAGTGCTCTACATTCACAACATGTTCACAACTGATTTGCCCAAAGCGTCACATTCCATTTTACATTCCCCAGCCAGTTCAATTAAAGAAAAAACACCTTGCTGTTACAAGTCCTCTCCTTACCCCTATTATTCTTTGTCTCTCCTTTATTTTCCTCCTCCCATCATCAGCTTATTTCAGATATGCAATCTCCTTTTTATCTTTTTCTTGTGTCTAGTTGGCAGTGCCTCCCTGCACCTTATTAAAATGTATATTTTCAAATCATTCTTCAAAGGCAAACTGTTTGCCTAGAGAACCAGAGCCATGGCCCATGTTACAGGAAATTACAGAGAGACTGAGCAGAACCAGATAACCCACCTCTCTCTTGCAGGCTGCTTTCTCTGTATTGGTTTGGGAACATTTTGCTACACAGCTGCAAATCAAGTGACTAAACAATGTATACTTTCAGTCAGCACATTACAGTTTATCATTGTTATTTTAAGATTTGGGAATGCAGTCCAAGCATTTGGCACAAATGTCAAAACAACCTATTTTCAGCCTTTTATAACAGCAAATATTTAGCTGTACAGCACTCAATTTGTATCCAAAAAAAACATTCATTAAACTACCAAGCACATCTTAAAACAAAATGACTAAGCTACTGTAGAGCAGCACATACTGAAACTCCTCTGATCCACCCTTAGACTGTTTATTTGTTTAAGCCCCATAGTCTAGGCTGTCTTGTTGATAACCAACTCATTTGCAATGATAACATGCCCAAGAGGCTAAAATGAGGCCATTCACTGCGCCTGTGCTGATAGAGGAAGAGGAACTCCGAGGCTGTGATTGGCTCAGCTGTGATGTTCAATTAATAGTCGATTCACCGAGTCCTAACACACATCAAAGTGCCCCATTGGGCCAAATCAATGATTGACAGTGCAGAATAATCCCTGGCACTGAAAGGCTGAGCAATTTTATCTCCAACTGTTTTACCATGATGGACACACCAAGCAAGGAATATAAAAAGAGAAATGGAAGAACTCAGAAGGTTGAAGAATAAAAAAGGAAGAAGGGGAGCGTAGTCTTGTCTTCTGCCAGTCTTATTTTAAACAGGATGCTTCCATCCAGGCCCCAGCCAGCTGTGTAAAAAGCATGTGAACATGGATTCCCAAAAAGGTCCAACTTTACCCACCTACCATCCTTAGTGTCCTTCCCATCTCTTGTGCACCCAGAATGCAAAGCAGCTTAGATAGTGGGACCCCACCACAGTTTGGCTGCAACAAAGGAGTTGTGCAGAGTACCCTGCGGGCCTATGCTTTCTGGCTGGCAGCTTTACATATAAAACAGGCAGGCCTATCTGTCTTCGCACAGGCTGCAGCCACAAAGTCCGAATCCCCAGCTTTGAGCACTCCGAGGATCCTCGCTCTGGAGTTCTGCACAGGGAGAGATTAACGACAAACACTAAACATGACTCTCTGTTCATGTCTCAGAGAAGGAGGGAAATTATGTATTGCGGAGGGAAGTTTGGTCAAATAAAGGTCTCTGGCTTCACTGTCAATATAAAGAAACTTTGCCCCTGTTGGTCAAAGCTTTTGATGAATCTTTCCTATTCATCCTTGAATATTTTTGTACATTATTTGTTCAATCTGATATGAAGCTTCAGCGCCCTCATCTTGCAAGCGACCGCTGTTCAGTATGATATGGAGTTTTAGTCACACTAAAAGTCACTGATGTCATGGTACTCTCTGCAGCACTTAAGAACCTTTTAAATTCTGTCTTTACTTTGGCTTTCATAATTGGTCACAGAAGGTTTAATTCTTAATGTATTACAATTAATTTATTTGGAGTCACAACATATCCAGAGGTAGGCAATAAAAACTCAAGCAAGCACAAGCAAACACTGACATCTAGAGCATGTTATATGAAGTAACACTTTCTAAGTACAGATTTGAGGCATTCCCAAATATAACTACTTGAGGCACATTCAGGGCGATATGATATAATTATGAATAGTTGAGAAAAAAAAAATGTTGATTTTTCACCATTAAATAAAACGTTTCAACTATGTCTGAGAAATTTATATGTCTAAAAAATTACAGATTGGGCTTTTAGAGGGCAGACAAAACTTTTGACAGTTACCTTTCACACAACCCAAACTACACAAAAGGTCTCTCAGCTACTCTATGACCTCTGTATTAAGCACTGTATCTAACTTACAGACACGTCAATTGTTCATAATGTAACTGACAAAAACTTGGAAGACAAGCTTTATGTAAAGAAAATACTACTTGGGAATGTCTTTGTAAAAAATGTCCACTCAGCCCCACTGTATCTGTTCTCTGAACTTTGAGTAATGTACATTTTACAAGTGTCTGATAATACAAGATGCATAGTTATGCACATTACTGCACATTACTGAAGGCGTTGTTATTCTGACCTCTAGTGGATATATTATAAAACTGCACACTCAATGCATGCAACAGTCATTCAAGCAACTGCAATCCTCCTGCTTTTGTATCACTGTATTAGAGAGCAACTTGACATGTTAGTTTGCTAGAATACATCCGTGTAACCTTAATAGCCAAACTTATCTCTGCACATCATGAAATAGGTTATCCCAAAGAATGACTGTTCAGGACTTTGGTCCGCAGCAACATACTCTATCTCAATTATCCACTCTACACAGTGTATCGAAAACTAATGACCAGAATTACACGAAATCTGCTGGATATTCAAAACAACAGATACACTAAACAATACGTTCCACATTATCACAATGCATAGATAAACACAAAACCACTGCCACCTGACCACACCGTATATTAGAGATGTCGACTCAAAGCAGATCACTTGACAAGAGCATCGTCCTTTCAAAGCAGAAGTACCGTGGCAGGATTTTTCAGCTCCATAAAGCCGAAAATCCTGTCCCACTCCATCAAAGAGGTGTTGCTTTTTCGGTACGGGATGTGAATCTCGGTTCTGCAGTTGTATTTAAAAACAAGAGGTGTGAACTCTGTTTAAAGTTGATAAGTTGATTCATAACAAAAGCTTTGTTGAACATAATAACAATAAGGAGAGCAGTGAAAGCACTGAAAAACTGTATTAATCAAAATACAAAGGCAACACCAAAGAGTTGACCAGCAGATGTTGGCATTTTGCTTATATCAGATGCGTCAAAAGAGTGAACCATTCTCAACACACTTGCTTCATAGCGATTCAGTGCATCAGAAAGCTTTGTTTCCCTCATCACTAACACACATTACAGGCAGTGATGTGCATGTTAGAAGGAAAAAGTATTCCTAGTCACTTACTCATTCCCATTAACATTACATTAACAGGCAGAAGTTATTAGTTACATTAGTTGTTACTTTCTGACCAGCCCAGAACCATCCAAGGTGGTAATTTGGGTCTGGAGAAAATCCCCATGGAGTTGGTTTATGGCCAGTCACTGATGAGATGAGGGGTGGGGGCTAGGGCTTTGGATTGGGCTGAGCAGTCTATTCATCAACCATCTGAGTGTATCTTTAAAGATAAAAGCCGCTGGTCTATAACTATTCAGTTCAAAACTCATTTCTCCCCATGGTGCGCATAATATGCTTATGTGGATGAATGACGGACTAATGTACTGAGTGCTTAGGCCCGGGGGTGACAAACTGGGCAAAGCAGGCAACTGCCATAGAGCCCAAGACCCCCAGGGGCCCAAAAGCCCCAGGTTTATTCCATATCATTTCTGTCTACATAATTTGATACAACATCTGTTAGAAATTTGCTCCACTAAAGTACGAAACCAACTATGACCAATCCATCATCCTCAATCTTGCAGCCCTTGTCATGTAAAGTGAGCCTGTGTGAAAATCTACTTTTAAAACATTCATTGTTTCAGTTTATTTTGTGCTCATCTCATGCTTCATCTTTTTTCTTAGGGTCAAGTTATTCAATTTATTCACAGGAGGAAACCTCGGACAAGGTCGTACTATTCCATCAACGATTACGTTCATTATCAATATGCTTAACGACTATTTTCTTTAATAATCAATTGATCATCAATTGATCAGTGTCTAAGTTTAAAGAAAATAGTGAAACATGCCCATCATTCCTTCCTGAGGCCTAGCATATTCAAATTGCTCTGGCTGATCAACATTCAAAAACTGAAGGATGTTGAATTTACTATCACAGACAACTGGGAAGCCGGTACCAGCGAATTTTTGACATTTTTGTTTAAGAAACGACAAGGAATGAACCCATAATCAAAACTGTTGCCAAATGAAGAATCAGCTGATCATTTCAGCTGTGGAGTATTGGTTGGTTTCCGGGTGTCTGGGGAAATAATGAAACCGCCAAGCATAGCGTGTTTCACTAGGGGCCCAAAAACATTTTTTTTTGCCCCGGGTCCCCGGGCCCCCCCCCTTGGAGGTTAATCCAGGCCATGGTCATGTCACAAACAGGGCTAACGTTAGCAAGCAAGCGCTGTAGCTCCGAGTCTCACTAGCTGAACAAAACTCGGGTGCTTCGTACCAGTGGTGAGCTAGCCAGCTAAAAAGACACAGCGTGTGAACCGGACGACGGTGGAGTTACCTGTAGGCATTAGCCGGGCCGCCCCCACCACACTCGCAGCCCCCCGCCGACCGAACGCCACCGGGGCAAACCGAGATATCAACGCTCGGTGTAACTCCAGGTAGACAGACTCCCAGAAATGTCGAATTTAACGGGGCCAACTGAAATTCACCTCCGTCACTCTACTCTTTATTGAAAAAGTTGTGACATTATCGGTGTGTGTTCAACTCGCTGACGCCGCTTACACGTATCATGAAGCGCTAGCTGCTAGGACCATTTGTTGCCACTAGATGTCCCTGTAGATCTCAAGGACGTCTTATCAGCGAATGTAGCAAACAGACATTTAAATATTAGCTCTTTTTCAAATGCTAGCGCGCTGCTACCTTTTTTATTTCATTTTAGGTAACTAAGCACTGACATGTGCATCGGTAAAATGGCTCATTTTCTTAATATCTGTTTGCTGCAGGGGTTGTGTGTCCTTCTTTTATTTCAAAAACCAACGAAATATGTAATTTTCCCAGGGTGGCCAAACTTTTTTACTGCGTTGTGAATGCCAAATTCTCATTATTAATTTAGTCCAGTTCAGCTACAGTTTGTGATGTTGAAAAGCATCCAAGGCCCAAGTGTTAGGGTCTTTGATGCAAATGTATCTTATCAACAGCAGGAGAGAGGTGACGAGAGAGGCTCTGGTTTGAGATTACAAATTGGCATATGGGCACGACTGCCTCTGAAGTATGCATGGAGGTGTCTGATTGGACAGGTGCCAGCAGGTAAACTGTCCCAGTCAGGGGTACTGACATTTTAGGTCAGAGACAGGTGAGAGGAGAGAGCAGATGGCACTCAGGCGGGGAGACAGAGCTGGCAGAAGACCTAGACACTGGGTTGGAAAGGTCTGGGTTAAGTAACAATTACCGACATTATCAAAATTTTGGAAAATACACTATGCAATTAAATTAATTACCAAAATGAAAACCTAACAGTATATTTGATCAGTATGCCTATTTATTCAGCACATCACTAACATATTAACATATGCACAGCACACCTATTCCTCTGAATATCATTTATTGTTCGATCTACATCAGTTGGTCCTTGGACAAACAGCCTCCGCTCATTTCATAGTTTGTAGTATACATTTATGACCAAAGAACACATTTCACACTGCTACAGATTGACAGAACTGCCATATCGAATGTTAAGATATCTATTTACTGTCATGCGGAGTGTTTTTATCGGTAGTAATGACCTACTGATGCTGTTACTGCTGCTAGTGTGGCTTCTGGCATAATAATGGCATCTATAAGTCCCAGTGGGTGGACGGCATTCCATAGTATCGTCCCTCTATGGTAGGAATTTGTACTGTAATTTACAGTTAGATGGAACTGGACCTTACATTGTCTGGTCCAGCTTAAAACATACAGACAGACAGTGTAATGTGTTAATACTTTGTAGAAAAAAATCATATGCATTGATACTTTCACCAATCCTCATAGCACAATGTCTCACTTGTATGTTTATTAGTTGTGCAATATTTGAAGATAGTAAACAGCTATGATCGTATAGAGATCTTAATGTATCTACAGCTTTGTATATCCTTTTGGTTATGAGGATTAGCATAGTCATCCTGCACCTAATAGTATTTCGTGATTACATTGTATATAAAAAAAAGACCTCCGCAGAGTGACATTTCTGTACATGTATGTGTTTTTTGTTTTGTACATAGCTGTAATGGTTATCTTTCATTTTCACATTGTCTCACTCTGTCGCTCACCATATTTTATGGCAACTCCTTTGTAGCTTCACTTTGGCAGTCAAATCCAGTGGTGTGGATGGAGGATCCATGGTCTCCCTTGTCCAAACGCTTGACTCTTAGAGATTCAAGTCATCCCAAGACCCGCATTTCTGCCATGCCCTCAGACGGGCCGTCTTGTGCAGCATAGTTCCTTGTATAGTCTTTGACAGTTTGTTGTTAGTGCTTTCGCAACTAACCAATGTTGTGCTAGTTTATAGAACCCCCCTTTGTCTGGCTGGTCAGTAAAAGGCCGTTTCACAGTAAAGTCCCAAGCAGCAGTCTTGTTCAGGGGTGAGGTGAGAGACGCCAGAGGCTCTGAGGGGCCAGTAGTGCCGGTCCATTCACTCCAGCCAGATGCTAGACCAGTGGTTCCTGATATTTCCCTTAGCTTACACTCAAAACCTTTTCAAGCTCCATCTACTTTGTGCCATATTTGATTATTTTAAACTGCAACTCATGCAAGACTCTGTAGTCCTTATTATTAGGAAACACTGTGCTAGCCCAGATAGACCAGCCTTTTATGGCATGCAGCTAATACGGCTATCTCAGCTATAAAACTGGCTGTTTGAAGTATATATCTCTTGCAGCAGTATTAGACAAAGTACACTGTAATGAAAGCTTGAAGGACAATGTGTGTGATGAAAGCCTGTAATATGACACTTGTGAGCCATGTAATACATACATAATCAGGATCATCTGATGTTAGCTGTATTAGCTACAGTTGCTAGCCTGTTGTGGTTTTCATGGCTGGCTGGGGTAAAGGCCTGTATATGTTTTGCCCTTCAGGGCCATCGGGCTATTCTTGACCTTTGACATTGGGATCAGGACCCATCTCTCAGGGAGAGGCTTGAACATCCAAAGGCCTTGTTCAAAATATGGATGCCAAGATGCAGGTCAATGAGGAAAGAAGAAAAAGTATCCAACCACGGTCTGTATTTACTTAAAGTAGTTAAGACTTAGAAGGTTTTCATATGAACAGGCAAAGTTGTCATTTTGTTGAACAAATATTCAGTGGAGGATACTTTTTCACTCTTGTATTCACTTGCCCTCCCCTCAGCCTTGCTTCTCAGCTTTCTCTCTCCCTCTCTTCCCCTTTTGTCTTCTTTTTCATTCACAGGCTGTTCTTGTCTGGCAACTCGGCCTCTGGACTACGGGGAAAATAGACAGTAGCTTTGTGTTCCTCATAGCGGTCGATGTGCTTGAGGTGTACCACCATGTGCAGGGCATAGGCTAAGACAAGGAGCAGGATTAGAGATGTCACCAACCCCATCAGGATGGCTGGTGTCAGGAAAGTGGCACAGTCACTAGCTGACGCAAACTTGTCTGACTGCACATTGAAGGCCTGGATCTAGAAGAGCAGAGAGAAGGCAGAAAGATCAGATTAGGCTGAACTAAAGAGGACAACTGGCTCTTACTGGGCTTACCAGGCACAGAGATACTGGGCAGATGGACAGGTTGAGACAGCCTAGCAGATGGCTGAACAGACAGTGTACAGACAGATTGACAGACTGCCAAACAGACAGCAAACAGACAGACTGACAGCCAAACAGGCGGAACACAAAAGGAAATGGCTGGCAAGCAAACGAACACATGCACACACATAGGAAACAGGGAGAAAGACTGACATAGCAGTGATTGTGCAGACATTACTAAAAGAGTTACACAACAAAGGCTGGGCCCCTTGTGGGAAAGTGTACCTGGAAATCAGTGAAAGTGATGTGCCAGTTAGCGGATGTGTCAGTGTGGGAGCTGGGCACTAGCAGGGTGTCATATTTGTGTAGGCTGCTGACGTGCTGGCAATGGTAGGATGAAGTGGCAGGAGCGTAGACCTCGCTGGCGTTGAATGTAGCCTCCTGGGTCCAGTTGTAGTGGATGTGAACACTGTCTAGTGTGAACCAGTTTTGACCAGCTGCCTCATAAAAAGTGTTGGACATCTGAAGCCTGACAGAAGAGACAATGCAGCCCACAGATCCCACACATGTGCACTTGTAAGCTATATACTGTATATTTTAATACAATTATGGACTAGATATACATTTTTAAGATGTAGGTCACTGAAAGTATTTAACGTAGGCATATGCATTTTACCTGATTACTAGACCTCGCAAATCCTCCACATCACCGAACCTTAATGAAAGCCTGTTGCAGAACGAAAAAAACCACAACTATCAAAAACATCTGATTTAACATATTAACTCAGAGGAATTCTCAGCTGACCACAGCAAACATTAAACCATTAGACTCTTCTAGATACAGTACTTAGCATTTCCTTAGATCAATTTATTTCTATGTCCGTGTCTAATAGTGAAAAGTAACATAAAGTAAATATATTTGTCTAGCACACGGTCAATCCCCTTCCTGTCTTGTAATGTATGTGCAACTATTCACTTAAAACCAAAACAAATTCCTTGAACACAAGTGCTACTTCTGACCCTGTCTGTCCACATTTTGGTTTAACTTACGTAGCTTTCTCCTTTGTGCAGACGGAGCCTTTAGTGTCCACGGGTGAGTTGGGGTTAAAGACCCTCTCAGTCAGATCAATAAAGGTATGGTTTCTGTAGCGGATTGCCAGGCGCTTTGCCTTGAACAGAATACAGGTCTTCCCGTTGTAAGACACACTCAGAGGGCCGTAAGGCCCGATCAGAGACTGGAGCAGCTTCCTCTTACTGTGAGACATCCCTGGCTGATGCCAGTTAAAAGGCTGCAAACATATGAAGAATTGAATTAAGTTCAGTAGAAATAAAGAAACTGCAGTAAACTGGCAACTAAAATGTGGGCAGCAGCAGTTTTGCATTCTTTGACTGCCCTCTAGAGGGCGACCAGATTTTTATACAGACATGCACATAAACTGATTCAAGTGGTGAATTGATAAACTAGTAGGAATTAAGTCTAGAAATGCAGTCTGTGGAGAATCCAGCCACTGAACAGGGACACAGCAATAGAGACCATATATTCAAGTTTTCCTGTTCCGCCAAATACAGTATGCAACCATTTCAGTCAGATCCTTCTTCTCATACAACACGCATCAGTGCAGTCTGTGTATATAACTACCTAGCAGCTCATGATTTATTCTACACAACTGATCCAAAGCAACCTTTTTGGTGCACAACCTACTGTACTTCCCTTTTACATATGCTGTGATATTTCATTTCAAAAGTACAATTTTAAAATATCACTGAATCTTAAATGAGGAGGGAGCAGAGTTGTCTTCTCCGTAGAAAATTTGCATGTAATATTATGGTTGCTGTTGGACTGCATTTCTGCACTGTGCAGAT